>NC_048446.1:12423701-12548701 GCF_004353265.1 Vitis riparia | reverse complement strand
AACTTGAGCACTTGGTGTCTCGTTGTTATTTACTTAGGATACTGAAGTTCAATTGATTCTCTGTAGTGGGATTTTGAATCAACTTTAAAATTGGATTATGAGGGAACTAATATTTCTATAGGTTCCAATGGTCTGTGCTTTGAGCTCATATACCTTGTTGGCATGAGTTATGAGGGTCGGATTGACTTTAGCTTCACTTTTGTGCATAAGGGCATTTTAGTAATTATGCGAGGTTGCACAGGGATAAGTGAACAATGTCTCTGGATTGGGCTAATTGATTAATTAGTAGGCCCCCTTGGGTTAATTAATCAATTATAGTCATTTTAGGTTAGATTAAATAACCTACGCCCATGTGGGCTCAAGTCACTTAAGCCCACTTAGGAACCTTATAGGTACCCCTAAGGGTTAGGGTTTCCATAGCTTTTGTCTTCCACCATCCAGAGAGATAGAGAGCCATAGCCTCCACTCTCTTTTACTCCCCACTAGAAGTGTGCTAAGATCAAGGTTCGAGGCATCGGGTAAAAGACTTCGGGTTTACGAGACTTCTGTGATTTTGATATTCATCTTTACCATGTGGATTTGATTCGGGAACATCTGAATTTGAGGTATGGTTTTCATTAGCACTTTTTGAATCCTTTTAAAGTTTAAAAATGCTATTTTTCCGTTATGCATAGGATTGAGAAAAGGCTTAAGATAGTTATGTATGTTCCTAGCCTGATTTGGGCTTAGGAAACAGAGAGATCCAGGTTTTTCCCATCAATTGGTATTAGAGCCATAAGTTAGTAATAGTACTAAAACCATTCTAAGGTGTACTAACTTGTTTTTGCAAGGTTTTTATTCATCCCATGGCCATAGGGATAATTAATGTGCATTCTTTAGTATTATATTGCTATAATATGATGGCTATAATTGTGATTGCTTTTTATTGGGGATGTAATAATTACTTGGATTGGTTTTTACTTTTCCTAGATGGGTTGTAAGCTTGATAAGAGGCATAGGATTTTTGTTCTTTTGTAAAAAAATTTTATTTATTATTTATTTATTTATTTATTATCTTAGAATGATATGTAAACTCCAAATCTTTGGAGTATAGGATTTTGTTGTAAAAATCCATTTTATTTTTATCATTCTTTGTAACCTATGGAGAGTATGGAAGCAATCTGAAACATCACAAACTGTTCGTGCACATTCCCTTTCCAAAAAAGAGAAAAGAAGGCTTCAAACGGATGACAATTTGGAGTTGAAACGAGGGAGTTATAGCCGATAAGCATGACAACACAATGACGTTGAATTTAACTCAAAATCGGGGCTATCTCCCATGAGCTTTTCGAGGCAAACCACATATGGTTTTGAAGCTTAGGAAGTAAAAAATTCAAGGCTTCAAATGGATCAAAATTCAGA
The DNA here is from genome assembly GCF_004353265.1 of Vitis riparia. Lineage (NCBI taxonomy): Eukaryota > Viridiplantae > Streptophyta > Magnoliopsida > Vitales > Vitaceae > Vitis > Vitis riparia. The sequence continues at coordinate 12,547,300 of NC_048446.1, read as the reverse complement.
GTTGAAACAAAAGAGATATGATTGATTGAAACAAGGTTGTGCAAATGACATGTAATTACGAGATGAAGTTCAAGCCAAATTGTTTTTTATTGTTTGGGCTCAATTCTTTTTGGGCCCATTGGGTTTGTTTTTTTACTAACCCTATTGTGGACCCACATTTTTCACATACATCCTCACTCATCGGCGAGACTCGTTTTTTAAGGGTGAAAATTTGTGTTTTATTAAAAATTGGAGTCGCCACTTGTTTTTATTATTTTTTTAAAGGGAAAATGAAATAAGAAACTAAAACCCAAAAAAAAATGACTCCTTAAACTTTTGGAAAAGCGTATCTTTGAAAAACCCGAGTCTAGGTTAGGGGATCAGGTTACCTATTGGAAAGGTACCTTAAAATGTAGCACCCCTCTAAGCCCTCAAAAGGTCTCTACTGGCTAGGTTGAGGGAACTATGACAATTAATTAATTGATTGAGGGTACCAAGGAAGCAAAGGTGATCAAGCTTAAGAGTAAACAACATGCTATTCATAACCAAACAATCATACCATAAGAAACACTCATGTAAGAAGAAGGGATTGGTGTACCTGAGCTACGTCCCAAATCGCTTTCATGAAAACACTAAAGTTAGTTTAACAATTATAACATACAACATGTATTTCATCTCATTCAAATAATCAAGTAAAAAACAAAACATACAGAGCAACAACATATATCTGAATTTTGCACACTCAAAGTTTGCATGTTTGCATAATTATAGAGATAAAAGGTGTGAGACGTACTTGGATAGTATGCATAACTTACAGCATGCTTACACGTGATGAAATAGGGTTAGAACAATTCATAATAATAAATAACTATGATGCAAAGCACTAATATATATAAAATTTGTATAGCTAAAATTTGTATCTTTAGATATATACAAGCTCAATGTTAAATTTAAACTAATGCTCTAGGTAGCCATAAGCATCAAAGTTAGTAATTAAGACAAAAACATGCAGTAAATGGGAAAAATAGTTGCATTCACTTGAAAAATCCTAAACAAATATCTAAAGATATCATTTCAACATGGGAGGAATCATACGACATCCTCATTATGTCTATATTACAATATCAAAGCCAAGATCAAGCAAAGATATATCAATTAACTCCATATTAAAAGATAATTTAAAGACTATTTAGAATTTCTAGCATGCTGTCAGAACAAGAGCCTTTAAAGAATAAATCCTAAAAAAAATATCTAAAAGTAGATTTTAATTACAAAAATTTTTAGAGGACCTCTTCTATATGTCTAGATTATCAACCAAAAGGACAAAAAATTTAGTAAAGCTTTGACTGATTCCTATTTATAGAACATCTCTAAAGGTCTAGATCAAGATAGAATTCAATAACATGTATAAATTGATTTTTTAAACTAATATAGAAGTGCCAAAAAAACCATACAAAAAATCATGCAATATGTTTAAAATGTCTATTTTACAAGAAAAATAAAGAAAAGCTTAAAAAGTACACGAATCAATTTTAAAAACAATCAAACAAAGCTTCTGTTCAAAATTGAGGCAGTATAGTGGGCATGGAAAGGGAAAACTTTTCAATTAGGAAAATTATTTTGCAAATTTTATGTGTTTAAGATCAATTTCAAGAAGTCTAGAATTAAGGAAAAATATCGAATCAAATTTAAAAAGTCATTTGATATTTTATTTTTACAAAAACATTTTGGGTGTCTAGACTGGATGAAAATAGAGCCCTCCCCTAAAGACTCATTTATATCTTCTATTCTAGAATTGCTTTCTAACTCAAACAAAATTTTAAATTCATATTCAAGATGCCTCAAATATCATACAAGTAGGGGAAGAATTTTTAGAACATCATAAATAAATCAAATCGAATTTTAAATCTAAAGGGTCAGTAGCTAAGTGAAAATTAGTAGCAAGGAAGATTTTTGAAAAAATTTCTCATGTAGGGGTTCCATCAAGTCCCCATTCAATATCCATAAGTTTTACCTATGTATCCCCATTGGTTTGGGAGCACAAGTCTAAACCTATATGAATAAAAACAAAATTTGGAAAACTAGAAAAAAGGAATGCAACTTGGATAAAATTGAGTTGCTTATTTTTAAAAGAAAGTGAGATATTTGCCCTAAAACTTAGAATGGATATTTTTTAAGAATCTTTAAATGATTTAAATTCTTTTGAAAATTATTTGAAGATAAATGAAGGGAAACAAGTGAATTAATAAATCCCAAAAAATAGACACAAAATTAGTATTTTTTTTTTAATTCTTTCTTAAAACAATTTGAAAAGAAGAGGGAGTCAACTTGGATAATCTTTTTAACTACCTTTCATTTGGAATCAAAGGGCCTCATTCATGATGGAGAAAATTCATTTTTGACAAGTGAAGAGAAATTTTCATTCAACGAAAATTGGATAGTCTTTAAAAGGATCGCAAATCGAATAAAAATTTTATTCGTATTAATTAATTTTCCTAAATCAAATAAAAAAATTCAATCAAAATAAATATTTTATTTGAAAAGGTTAATTTTCTAAAACAAGTAAATAAGATTCAATTGAAATAATTATTAATAAAATTAAGATGTAAACCAACCAAAATTTCAAATTTAAATAAATAATATCAAAACAAACTCAAGATACAAACCAATTAAATTTCTTAAAACAAATAAATAGTATCAAAACAAATGCTAATGAACGCAAGATGTGAACTAACCAACGAATAAATGAGGTTCAACAAAGCAATTATTTCATCTGAATTAACTAAATTTCTAAAACAAATATATTGGAATCAATCAAAACAAATTTAAAACAAGGTTTTTAGCTCATAGGATCGATTATATTAACAAACTAAAAATTTATGGAAACTCTTAAACCCCAAAATGAATTAAAGCTAATTGAACCAATTTAAAACCAGATTTTTAGCACATAGAATCAACAAACTAACATTCATGAAAACACTTGAACCAAAACAAAAATAAATCAAAGACTTTCAAAATAAAGAAAAACTATTAACTAACAAATGAGTGTAAAACTGAATTATACCAAGTTTCAATTTTTCAAACCTATATGAAGAATCCAAACCAAATTAAATAAATTTAAAACTTATATGAATTAATGTAATGAATCTAAACTTAATAAAAAAAATACAAAAAAAAAAAAAAATCAATCTTTTCCAATCTATGTAATGAATCAAAAATTAAACTAAAAAAAATAAAATTAACTTACCTCCCCAAAACAAATCGCGTGTGGGCTGTATGTGTTTCAAATTATGGAAGAGAGTGCATGGTGGATGATCCCTTCTACGTGGCTGGTGGTATGGCTCCTTTAAAAAAAGGTTTGGGTCGTGTTCCCTTATGCAACGGTATGCAACTCGATCTTTGAAAAAATCTGGTGGCTTATATCTGTCCGTGGACAACCCCTTTTCTTCCCGAAATCCATTATTGTACGGGCCGCATGTGATCCAAAGTGGCAGCCTGCGTGTGGATTAATTTGCCTTAAGTGCTACTACCCTCAATCTGAATTGTGACCTATGGTGATGTTTTTAGATTCAAAAAACAAAAATCCCTTATAGTGCGGTTGTGAAGATCCAATGGTGTAGGCCGCGTGATCCCCAAGTATGGTGCGTGGGTTGGTTTTTTTTTTTTTTGGATGGCAGGCTGTAGCTTCAAAAATACGTGGCTCCTCTCCTCTGTTGCATGATGGTGCTTCCCTTTAATGAATGAAAACTCTCCATGACTTGTGAGTGGACTTCTCAAAAAAATAAAAAATAAAAAATAAAAATTGGTGCGTATATATTCCTCCCAAAGAAAATTCTATTGTGTCCCCCCCTATATGGCAGCCCACATAATTCCATAAATGATCTAAGGTGATCAACAAGGTACCTAAGTGACCTAGGGTAAATGTTTGTAATCTGAAAGATGCCTAGGTGACCTTGGGGCGAGTGTGTGCAAGCTAGAAAGTGTCTAGATTTGTCTAAGAAGTGTTTAAGTGAATCTAGGTGATTTAGGATGCATCTAAGTGACCTAAAAAGTGTACCTAAACAGGCCTAAGTATGCTATCCCAATGGTGTACCTAAATAAGCTATCCTAAAAAGGAAGGAAAAACCTAAATCTAAATCAAGGCTACCAAGAGTCACAATGGGGAGCTAGATAAATCCCTCGACTAGAGTCTTCAAGGTGGCTGAAAGATAAGATGTACAAGTAGCGTGGGCTACTGAGGAACTACTATGGAATACTGAAAGATCACCTAATAGGACATGTGCTAAGGAGACAAAATGGAGGGCTTACACCTATCTTTGGTTGCAAGGTTATTTTGGTAATTTGAATTTTATCCAAATTTTAGTTACCAAATTTACAATAGGATCCCTAAGGCCATAAGAATTATTTATTTAATTTTATTTTATGTCTTTTATGCGTTTTTATTTTTGGCATAGAATATCTTTTGGTATGCTTAAGTTAATGAATTTTCATAATTTTTTTTCCCTTTTTTAGATAATTTATTAAATTGGAATGTGCTAGGAATTAAGAAAATTTTATTTTAGGTTAAGACAAGTTGGAAAGAAATAAGAAACTTACTTCCTTTTCAAAATTAAACTCTTAGAGATTTTTTTCTTTTCAAAATTAATCTTTTTAGATTTTAGATCTCTAAGAATCTTTTTATTTTAAGGAAAAATTTTTATTTTTCCAAGTCTTTATGAAATAAAATCTTTCCTATTTAGCACAAGATTCTAATTTAAAGAAATAAATTATTTTTGGAAAAATATATGACAGATAATTCATGATTAAGATAGCTTACCCAGATATAGTTCCAAATAAAATAAATTAAAATGGTGATTTTAGATTTTCTTAAAAGAATAAATTTTCAGGAGTTTTATTTCCACTATTATTTATTTAATAAATTGGTTGTTGTCATTTGGAATTTTAAATTCCTTTTGGAACTTTCCTTTATTTCGGTTAGGTGGTTCTCCAGGCTCCTCCCCAAAGAGAATGAGAATGACACCTAAATTGGTCCTCCAGGCTCTCCCTCTCAGAGAGAAGAATAATGACATCTACATTGATCCTCCAAGCTCTTTCCCCCCTGAGAGAAGGAGGAAACTGTTTAGTTTGAAAAGGAAAGTTCAAGGATAAGGAACATGAAAAATATCCCTATTTAGCACAGGAGTCCCAATTCAAGTAACAAATAAAAGTTTTGGAAATTTTCATGATAAAAAATTTATTTCAAGATAGTTACCAAAATTATCTTAAAGTCTCTTTTCCAAAATATTAAGTGGGAGCAGGCCATAGGCAAACCTATAGCCTCTAGGATCGATCCCATCTTGATTTTGGGTTCATCACCATCCTGAAGATGGGGTGGTCCAAAGAATCAAGGGATATGGACTATCATTTATGGACAAGACTATATATGTTTGTAGTGGGAATGGTCAATCCTAAAGATGGAACTCTTCACTTGGTAACATTGATGTTAAGGATCTTGGTTACACACTTAACTTAGACATGAAGTGGTAGAATCACCTAAAGTGATCCCACTTGCATGGACTAAGGGCTAAACATAAAGGTGTGTTGATCAATGCCTTAGGATAACTTTTGGAGGTTTAAGACAACTTGATTAATTAGAGAGGGTCTCTACCTAGTAATAAGAGTCATGCCCTGCCTAAAGTAGGCTTCATTCTTATGATACTAGGATACCTTGTATGAAAATATGTAGTTTGAGAGCACTACATTTTTGCTAAATTAATTGCCAACTTGCCTTGAATGCTCAATTTCTTTTCATTAATGCATGACATTATTATATTTATTACAAATATTATGTCTTTAACCTGTCACCTATTATCTTTTGTTTAAATTGGACCCAATTATATACTGAAAATAATCTAGATATAGTATTAATTGCATAGAAGCTAATTTTGGTAGAGTTTGTTATTTCCTTTTAACAAACCTATCATAAAGTAAGAGAAACATATCAAAGGTGGCATAAGACGGATCAAAAGACTAAATGTCTCATACTTGGGTTTTTAGATAATGTGTTGCACAAGCAACACATGTCTATTGCCATAGTCTATGCTTTATTTATTTATTTATTTTTATATAAAGTCATATTATAATTGTATGCTAAAATTTAAATCATAGGTGGTAGCATTGCCCATTGGTAAGGTCCATCATTCCGAACTCAAGTGCATGTGAATGGGATCAAACCTAAAGACCCACCCCTAACCTCCACATCTTTTAATTTTCAAAAAGATATGGTTAAAATGCGTGGAGCATGGCCCGTATAGAGCCTGGGTTGTAAATCGCATTAAATAAGGGCAATGTTTGGCATTGAGCGTGCTTTCCAAGTTTTGATATCATGTTGAATTATTAATTTTTTCCAAATTTAAACTTTTAGAATTTGGGTTTAATATACATGTCATATTCTTAACAGTATTTTTATAATTATATTTTTTCCTCAAAATAATATTCATTAAGAAACTCTTATTATATTAATTTTATATATCATTTTTTAGGAAAAGTCCTTGTTTTGTGTTGTTGTTCTTCAACTATTTAACTTTTAGTCAAGTCACCCTAACACCATCAGAATTATTTTTTATTCATTTTTTATTTTTATTTTGATGTGTTTCTTTTTCTTTCTTTAATCACATTTATGAACATAGTGTTAGTTGTAATTTTTTTGCTTTCTTACATTATTAATATTTATTTATATATTTTCTTGTATTCGTAGATTTATGTTATATTCTAAATAATTAATATTATAAATACAGAGACATATATCTACGAACACATGCATATTTATTTTGTTTATTAATTTACATAATATTATGTACTTCTATATAATTATATTTATTTCTTTTCCTTTTCAATTTATTTTTAGAACAATCTGTAAGGAGCCTTTTATTTTTTTATTTTTTTTATATAATTTTTTTCATGAAAAATTCTTTGGTCTAGTAAGATAGTTTCACTTAAATGAATCATCCATCAAGCATAGCACCTGGTGAGAACTCATTAACTAAATGATGTACACTTAGGTAGTAAGGTCATAAATGGGACCGTTACGATTTTTATACAAGACAGGAAATCGTTAACTGACATATATAGTTAGTCATTACTGATAGCCAATAATTAAGCATTGGACATTAAAACTGCAATAAATGGTAATCATAAGGGCATAAGCAACGTTACAGACTACTCACTATAAAAACACATTAGATACCAAATGAAAGGTATGCACTTTAACTCATACAAAAACTGTCAAAAATTCTCCGAAGCTAACTTGGCCATCGAAGGGGTCTACCCAAACAAACATTTGAACATATCTTTTTTATGTTAAGAATCCAACTCAAGTAGATTCTAATACAACTCAAAAGAATAAAATCTCCAAACTAAAGGTTGTAGCTCTAGAGAATAAAATCACAGAGAATAAAATTTCCAAACTACAGGGTGTAAAGGAAGGAAAATAAATATTGCATTTCCTATTATGTAAATACACACTTCCATATGTAAAATATACACTATGTATATTAAGATCTACTCGTCAATGAAAATGGTACGACTTCATCCATTCATTTTTTAACTTTCTTCATGATATCAAAGCCATCATCCGCAACCCAAAACACAATGTTTTCATCTTTTTCTTCCTTATTGAAGCAAGAACCTGAACTTAGCTTACAATTGTTTTACCAATGCTCAAATTTAATCTCCATCAAATTGAGCATCACCAACTTTCTGGTATGGGATTCACAAATCATCCCTTTAATCCACAACCTCAACATCTACCATCATATTGCTCCAAATGAAAGACATGCTAAAGAAATTCTAAATGAAAAAAAAAAAAAAAAAGACAATTTCAAATCCCAATTATCAAATTTGGGTAACCAATGATGGACTTCTAACTTCTTGGCTCCTCAGATCTATGAAAGAAGATTTCCTTAGTATGGTTTTTAAAGAATGAGGAACTGCCTTTGACCTATGGACTTCACTTGAATAATAATTGTTTCCAATCGCCATTAATAAGAAAGAAAACTTGAAAAGTATGTTGATGGGAATCAAGAAGGGTTCACGTTCAATTGAAGAATACTAGAAAGAAATCAAATTTATCTATGATAATCTTGTAGCCATCAATAAGCCAGTTTCAAACCTTGATAAGGTTTTTCAATTTGCAAGAGGACTGGGAAACTAGTATATGGATTTTTGTATAGCCATGTTGACAAAAGTTCCATACCCATCCTTCAACTAATTTGTCCTAACTTTCCAAGGCCATAAACAAACCCTATCTTTACATTGTGAGGAAGAAAATACCTACATTCAACATGCTCAAGCCTTCTTTAGTCAAATAGGTCGTGATCAAAATGGACAAAGAAAACATTTTAACTTTCGCGGTAATTACTCTTATTGGAAGATATAACAACCATCAAAAGAGTTTAGCTCCCACCAACCAGAAGATGAACTAACCAACCAACAATCAACGTCTTCAGCCAAGGCTAGAAAATCAGCCACAATAGCGTCCCAATAACTCTAACAATGCCAATAATTTTTTTTTTTCAAATATGTGGGAAGCTAATCATTTTGCAATAAATTTCTGGTATAGGTTTGACTATTCTTATCAGTTAGAGGATCTTCCATAATCCCTTGTTGCAATCAAGCTAAATGATGAACATGATCCATCATTTTATGTGGACTCTGAAGCTATTGCACATATGACTAATGACACAAGTAAGTTATCCTATGTTGAACCTTACAAAGGCAATGATATGATATTTGTGGGAAATGGAAAGGCCTTACCCATATCTCATGTGGGTGATGCTTGTGTAACAACTCACACTCAACCATATAGAAATTATCTGCTTTGAGCCCAAAAGGCTCTCACGGCTTTAAAACACATCTACAGGGTTAAGAGGAGCCTCTGCATATATAGTGTTAGGAACTTTCTCCCCTATTTGATGTGGGATGTCACAAACACCCCTTCTCCCTTCCCCTCTCTCCCTCCCCTATGCAGACACAACGTCCTCGTTGTGTTCTATGAGATTACGGGGCCAAATAGACAAACATCCCTTACGGAGCCAAACAAACCCCCACACCAAGGTCGGAGATCAACTCTATTACCATTTGTAACAACTTGCACCTAACTGTGTAGATATTGTCCATTTTGAGTCCAAATGACTCTCACGGCTTTCAAACGCATCTGTAGGATTAAAAAGAGAGTCTACATATACAGTGTCAAGAATTTTCTCCCATATCCGATGTAGGGCATCATAAATACCCCCATACAGACACAACGTCCTTATTGTGTCCCATGGGATTGCAAGGCCAAACTGACAAACACCCCTTATGGGACTAAACAAACCCCCACCTAGGGTGAGAGATCGATTTTGATACCATTTTTAATGACTTGCACCCAACTGTGTAGATATTATCCGCTTTAAGCCTAAAGGGCTCTCATGGCTTTAAAATGAGTCTACAGGGTTAAGTGGAGCCTCTACATATATAGCGTTATGAATTTTATCTCTTATCCGACGTGGGATGTCACAACTTGTGTCTCTACAAAAGAAAAAAAAAATTAAGTTAAATGATGTGCTAGTTGTTCCTCATTTAAAAAAAGAATCTACTATCTATTAGAAAATTTATATCTGACATTAATTCTTGCACTTTTGAGTTTACATCTTCTAACTTTGCTATCAAGGATCAAAACCAGAAGATAATTGTAAAGGGGCATAAAAGAGGTTAACTCTATGCTTTAGATGGAGTTATTCATCAAGCCTTAAGTGCAATAAGAAAATGAGGCACTCCTTCTACAGTTTGACATCAATGACTTGGACATCCTCATTAAAAAATATTATCTTTGTTAAAAGAGTAGAATATTATTGATATGTCTTATTAGATATTTAAGCCTAATATTTGCATTAGTTGTCAAATGAGAAAAAGTCACGGACTTCCTTTCAAAAACAATAATAAAATCTCTAAGTTCCCATTTTAAAAAATTCATTGTGATATTTGGAGACTAACTCTTATAGCTTCAAACCAAGGTTTTTGATATTATGCAATTTTTTATTGATGATTTTAGTATATTCACTTGGTTATACCCTCTCAAGCAAAAATTTTATTTTTTTAGTTGTTTCATCAAGTTTCAAAAACTAGTTGAAAATCAACTGGATTTAAAAATTAAGATTTTCCAATGTAAAGAAGAAAGTTCAATTTAGTTGAATTTATTAATGATAAGTCGATTTAGAGCGACTTATTATCTATGATTTAGCTTGATATTTCATTAGTTTAAGAGTAATTTTATCTTAACAATTATTATTTTTATTGTTTTAGGTTTCAAATAGCCAAGAGTACGAAAAGGAAGCAATACGAGGCAAAATTGGAAGAAAAATATGAAATTCGACGAAAATGTGAAAACTGCCACGGTGCGAGCTCTCAAGCATTGCGGCTGCCCCTTACGTGACAATTTAAGTGACTTACTTGAGAGGAAAGCGCTGTAGCAGGAAGGACTTAAGCGTCGCGATACGTGCATGTGGAAAATCATAGTTGGGGACCCGAGACAAAACTGCCGCAACTGGAGGAACTTGTTTGTCTCGACGCCCAAAGGAATTTCAGAAATCTTTAGGACCCGAGACTAAAGCGTCGCGCTGCGATATTTAAAATTTGAAAATTATTTGTTTTTATCTCATTTTGTTCATATCCAAATTAGGTAGGACTTGAGTTTGTGATACCAGGGCTATAAATAGATGAAAGTAAGATTTATTTCGGGACCGGAGAGACTTGAGAGAAGAAAGAGCTTAGAGAACAAGAAGAGGATTTGCAGACTTTTTTCTATTTTTCTGGTTTATTATTCCATTTTCTTAATGATTGTAATTCGGGATGTTTATTCTTCATCTTAATATGAGCTAATTTCCTTTGTCTAGGGTTGAGATGTAGCTTAATCACGATTTATGTTTTTGATTAGTTTAATTTAATTCTCTATTTTGCATCAATTTATTTGTGTAACTATTCTGCACTTAAAGCTCTCAATTCTTAAGGGCCCAAGTTTTGATTTAATTTATGATTTTGGTTGATAACGAGAATTAGAATCTAAATTAGATCCATATAATAGATTACGTTAGAATGAATGAATAGTAGAGATACATTACCATGTTTTAAGAGATTAATAGTTAAATCTATAATAATTCCATAGATCTTAATTACTCCTTTAGACTTAAATTCACATAGAGATATGCTGGGTTAGTAATTTAAGGAGCAATCTGATATATTTTAAGAGAAAATATTGGTTAGCTTAGGGAATTAAATCTCCAAATAAAGCATAATAGAAATTAGGTTAAGCAATCAATTGCATGAAAATGTTTGTAGTGAAATCAAAAACCCTAGATTGTTTAAATCATAAGAGTTTTAATTTATTTTCTTTAATTGTTTAAGTTACTTTCTTCTGCAACTTTAAAAATTCGGTTGATCAAATAGTAGGAGAAATAATAATTTTAGTAATTAGTAGCATAGTCCTTGTGGGTTCAATATCTGTACTTAGGTACAATTATGTTACTTGAATGATTTGTATACTTATGAATTTGCACATCAAGTTTTTGGCGTCGTTGCTGGGGACTATTTGTTACTAATATTAATACCAATTATTTCTTTGCTAATTTTATTTATTTTATTTTTAAGCTTACTCAATTTTTTTTTCTCTTTTTAGGTTTTCTTAGTGTATCAGACATACAAGGAGTTTGGACTTAGTACCAATCGACCTCGATACCTAAAAAACACTACGAAAGTTAAATCAGGAATGCAAACAACAAGTAATTCAAGAGGTTCTTGCAATAGGGGATGAGAATCACAGTGATAATGAAGTCCCAAATAAGGCACTCAAGGATTATTCTGTTCCTAATGTGGGTTTCTCAAGCATTCGAAGGACACCCATCTAAGCTAACAATTCTGAGATCAAACCAACAATAATTCAAATGATTCAATCTTCGGTTCAATTTGGAGGATTGGCCAATGATGATCCTAATCTACATATTGCAAATTTCTTAGAAATTTGTGATACATTCAAGCATAATGGTGTGACCGATGATGCAATAAGACTTCGATTGTTTTCATTCTCTTTAAATAACAAGGCTAAGGCATGGTTAACTTCATTACCTCCGGGGACAATCACTACATGGGATGGACTGGTTAACGTTTTTCTTACTAAATACTTCCCACCAACAAAATCTGAAAAAAATGAGGAATGATATAACTAACTTTTTACAGCAAGATCAAGAGTCTCTTTATGAAGCTTGGGAGAGGCTCAAAGATCTTTTAAGAAAGTGCCCACACCATGGCTTACCAATATGGATGCAAATGCAACCGTTCTACAATAGTTTTCACCCTAATGCTCAAACCATGGTAGATGCAACAAGCAAATGAGCTTTTATTAATAAGACACCAGAGGAGGGATATCAGCTTATAGAAATGATGGCTAGCAATAATTTCTTGAATTCTACGGATAGAAATGCATGAAAGAGGACAATCAGCGTTCATGATATCGATGTTTTTAATAATTTGGCTGCTCAAGTTGCAATTTTAAATAATAATTTTAAGAAAATGAATGTTATTACTGTTTCTAATGTAGTTTGTGAAAATTGTGCAGCTAACCATCCTAGCTTTGAGTGTCAAGCTGGAGGCCCATATGAAGCAAATTCATCAGAACAAGTGAACTATGTGGCCAATAATCAATGTCAATACAATCCTAACTCCAATTATTTCAACCAAATGTGGAATAATCATCCGAACTTCTCATGGAGTAACAATGCTAATGTGAAAAAACCACCATTCGGTTTCCAATCTCAAAAGAAGAAGCCAAACTTGGAAGAAGTTTTCACCCAATTTATACAAAAGGCTAACGACTTTATTGATGATACTAAAGCAAATTTCAGGAACTAAGGTGCAAGTATTTGCAACCTTGAGCATCAAGTGGGAGAGATTTCTAAGTTATTGAAAGAGAGAACTCAAGGAGCACTTTCTAGTATCACTGAGACAAATTCTAAGGAGCATGTAAAGACCATAACTCTTAGAAGTGGGAAGGAGTTAGAACAATAAAAGGAGGTCGAGCAACATGCAAATAAGAAGGATACTTTAGTTCCCAAGGAACAAGTTGCTTCTACTTCTATACGACCATCTACTCCAAAACCATCATCTAATGCCATTCATTTTCCTTAAAGGCTGAAAAAACAAAATTTAGATAAGCAATTTTCTAAATTTATTCATATTTTTAAGAGCTTACATATCAATCTTCCTTTTGTAGATATGTTTGAGAAAATGCTTAAATATGCTAAATTCTTAAAGGAGGTGTTATTAAATAAGAGAAAATTGATGGGCAATGAGAAGGTGATGCTCACTGAAGAGTGCAACGCCATTCTTCAAAGGAAGCTTCCTCCTAAGCTAAAAGATCTAGGGAGTTTCACTATACCTTGCACTATTGGTGATTTTGATTTTGATAAAGTTTTATGTGATCTTGGTGCAAGTGTTAATTTGATGCCTCTTTCTATTTTCAAGAAACTTGAACTAGGGAAAATGAAGCCTACTATGGTATCTTTGCAGCTTGCAGATAGATCTATCAAACATCTAAGAGGCATTATTGAGGATGTTTTGGTAAAAATGGATAAGTTTATATTTTTGGCTAATTTTATTATATTAGATATGGAAGAAGTCTGGGAAGTTCCACTTATATTAAGAAGACATTTTCTTGCTACAGGTAGAACTCTTATTGATGTTCATCAAGGTAAGTTGATTTTTAAGGGTTCAAGATGAACAAGTTACGTTTAATGTTTTTGAGGCTATGAAATTTCCATCTAATGTTGATGCATGCTTTGTAATTAGTGTTTTGGATAAGGTGGTAGCTAAAACATTTCATGAAACTTTTCCTACTTTACTTTTAGAAAATTGTATAATGAATGGTAGAACTTTAGGAACTCTTTGTGATGATGATGATATAATTGAATGTGTTAATAATCTTGATGCATTGCCAACTTATAAGTTTCCAAAAAAGTTAAAATTTAAAGAATTAGAGGCTATTCATGTTAACAATCATACATTAAAGAAGGAACCTCCTAAACTTGAACTTAAATTATTACCATTTCATCTCAGATATGCCTTCTTAGAAGATTCTAGTCTTTATCCTATTATTATTAACTCTTCTTTGAATGATTTGGAGGAGGAAAAACTATTATGAGTTTTGAGGGAGCATACGAAAGTTATTGGATGGATTGTTGATGACATCAAGGGAATAAGCCCATCGATTTGTATGCATAAGATCCTATTTGAAGAAAGCTACAAGCCAATAGTTCAACCACAACGAAGATTAAATCCATCTATGCAAAAAGTGGTTAAGAAGGAGGTTGTGAAGCTTTTGGATGCAGGTATAATTTATCCAATCTGGAATAGTATAGGGGTAAGTCCAATTCAAGTAGTTCCTAAGAAGGGAGGTATAACTGTAGTGAAGAATGATAATAACGAACTTATCCCCACAAGAACAGTAACCGGTTGGAGAGTTTGTATTGATTACCGAAAGCTTAATGATGCCACAAGAAATGATCACTTTCCTTTACCCGTCATTGACCAAATGGTGGAGAGACTTTCTGGCCATGATTATTATTGTTTTCTAGATGGATATTCAGGATAAAATCAAATCCCTATAGCACCGGAAGATCAAGAGAAGACCATTTTTACATGCCCATATGGCACTTTTGCTTACCAACGAATGCCATTCGGTTTATGCAACGCTCCAACCACTTTTCAACGTTGCATGATGTCCATTTTCTTCGATATGATTGAAAAATACATTGAAATGTGTATGGATGATTTTTCAATTTTTGGTTCTTCTTTTGATGATTGTCTTTTTAATCTTTCTTTGGTTTTGCAACGATGTGTTGACACAAACTTGGTTTTAAACTGGGAAAAATGCCATCTTATGGTAAGAGAAGGTATTGTGTTGGGACGTCAAATATCTGTAAAAGGAATTGAGGTGGATTGTGCCAAGATAAATGTGATTGAGAAGCTACCACCACCTACAAATGTTAAGGGAGTTAGAAGTTTTCTTGGTCATGCAGGATTTTATAGAAGATTCATTAATGACTTTTCAAAAATTTCTAAACCTCTTTGTGATTTATTAGTTAAGGATGCAATTTTTTATTTTTCTAAAGAATATTTAAATGCTTTTGAAACTCTTAAGTCTAAACTGATATCTTCTCCTATTATTGTTGCATTCGATTGGGAATTGTCTTTTATATTGATGTGTGATGCTAGTGACTTTGCTATAGGTGTTGTTTTAGGGCAATGGAAAGGTAAAAATTTTCACTTGATTTATTATCCTAGCAAGGTTTTAACAGAGGCTCAAGTAAATTATGCAACTCCTGAAAAAGAACTTTTAGCAGTTGTTTATGCTTTTGAAAAATTTTGGTCTTATTTGATAGGTTCTAAGGTGATTTTCTATACCGACCATTCGACTTTAAGGTATTTGTTTGCTAAGAAAGATGCAAAGCCAAGGCTACTTCGTTGGATCTTGCTGCTGCAAGAATTTAACCTAGAAATCAAAGACAAGAAAGGAACCGAGAATTTAGTTGCAGATCATCTTTCTCAGATGGATCATGTGGAGCCTAATGAAGGAGTTGATGATGATATTAATGAAAGAGTTCCTGATGAGCAGCTTTTTGCAATTGAAGAAGCGCCATGGTATGCAGACATTGTCAACTATTTGGCTAAGAAGATTTTGCTTCTCGAGCTTACTTATCAAATGAGGAAGAAGTTTTTCTCAGATCTCAAGTACTATAAATGGGATGATCATTTCCTATATAAGCAATGTTCTGATCAAATAATTAGGAAATGTGTGTCGGAAGAGGAGATGGAGAGTATTCCGCATCATTGTCATTCCTGTGAAGTTGGAGGACATTTTGGAGCTATTAAAACTGCAGCCAAAGTCTTACAATTAAGATTTTATTGACCTTCTCTTTTTAAAGATTCATTTAATTTTGTTGCCAATTGTGATAGATGTCAAAGGGTTGGGAATATATCTAGGAAAAATGAGATGCCTTCAACAAATATTTTAGAAATAGAATTGTTTGATGTATGGGGTATTGATTTTATGGGTCCTTTTCCACCCTCTTATGCTAATCGTTTTATTTTGGTTCTTATAGATTACGTTTCCAAATGGGTTGAAGCTGAGGCACTGCAGACCAATGATGATAGGGTGGTGGTTAAATTTCTTAAGGATAACATTTTAGCAAGATTTGGTACACCAAGAGCTATCATAAGTGATGGAGGATCTCATTTTTGTAATAGTCAATTTGAGTCACTATTGGGTAAATATGGAGTAACACATCGTATAACTACTTTTTATCATCCGCAAATAAGTGGTCAAGTTGAGGTATCTAATCGTGAGCTCAAGCGAATTTTGGAGAAAATAGTTAATTCTTCTAAGAGGAATTGGTCAAGTAAGTTGGATGACACTTTATGGGCTTATAGAATGGAATTCAAGACACCTATTGGGATGTCTCCATATCAATTGGTTTATGGTAAATCATGTCATCTTCCAGTTGAGTTGGAGCACAAATCATTTTGGGTTGTTAAATTTTTTAATTTTGACTTACGAACTGCAGGAGAAAATAGATTGTTACAATTAAATGAGATGGAGGAGTTTCGTAAGAATGCTTATGAGAATGCTAAGATTTATAAGGATAAGGTAAAAAGATGGCATGATAAGCATATTCAGAAGCGCAATTTTGAAGTTGGTCAACAAGTTCTTTTTTTCAACTCACATCTCAAGTTTTTTCCAGGTAAATTAAGATTGTGATGGTCTGGTCCGTTCATAGTTAACAAGGTTTTACCATCAGGAGTAATAGAAGTTCATTATCCATCAAAAGGAATTTTTATAGTGAACAGGCAACGATTGAAGCATTATTTGGGAGACAATTTTAGCACCAAAAGGGTGTTCGTTGTACTTTCAATTCCGAAGTAGAAGAATGGAGAAAGTCTAGCTAACGACTTAATTTTTAGCACTTTTCGGGAGACAACCCGATTTATTTTGAACATTTATTTTATTTTATTTTATTTTGAACAATTTTTATTTTCAAATTTTGAATTATTTTAGTTGTTATGATTTTTATCAATTTTGTTTTTATTTTGTTTCAAATTTAATTTAGTTAGTGAATTTTTAGAGTTAATTATTTGGTAGTTTAGGAATTATTTTTATTTTTATTTGTATAAATTTTTAACTACTTTTCCTTTATTTTCAAGTGAAAAAAATGGTTTTTTACATACCCAATGAAAAGCGCTGCGGTGGGAGGCATTAAGCGTCGCAGCGGGCTCTTCAAGCTCTGCATGATAAGAAATCCTAAGGCTAAATCGCCGCAGTGGGTAAGGCTTTTGCACCACAACGCTCACACCCAATTGAATTGAACTTGTAAAAATTAGGGTTTTGCACCATGGTGGAAAGACTTGAGCGTCACTGTGCGATAAGTAAGTGGACGTTTTAAGGGCCATTTCCCTTTATTTTTCACAAAAAATCTTTTCTCATTTTCTCTCTATCTTTCGATCCTAATCATATATAAACCTTTAATTCTTTGTTTTCTTTTGGATGACTCATGGGTTTTAGATATTTAGCAAGATTGAAGAGTCATTTGGTGTAATTTTGGAAGAGAAATCGTAGATTCAATCCTTCTTCTTGTTGGGTAGCGATTTGGGGTGATTGTTTCTGGCTTTTTGCTACAATTTGGTAAGGATTTCTACCTTTGATTTTTGTTTCTGTGATTTTTTTCTGGATTGAAGATTGTGTTGAATATGGATGCATCCAAGGATGAAAATATCGGTAATCACGGATATATCGGTATTTCGATTTTACAGATATATCGGATATATCGGAGATATTTTTGGATATATCGGAGATATATCGATGGATACTTAAAATTGTTAAAAATTCATGAAAATGTAAGGAAAATCTCATAATAATATAATTAGAAGTATAATAGACATTTTAAAGTTATTTTATTGAAAATTTTGATATATGTATAACATGATTTATCATATAATAATATCGTATGCATCGATAAAAATATGAATTTTATAAGTGTACATTTATTATTAAATTACATATAATATTATGATATTTGATTATAATATGTCTAATTTTAAAATATATATTAATATTAAAATATGATCCATTTAATTCAATTGTATTAAACAATATAAAATAAATTATGATATATATATAATTTTTTAATATTTAATTAATGATATTAAAAACATTATGAATAAAATTATATAATTTTTATATTTTTGGTAATTAATTAAAAGAAAATTTTACATTTAATTATAAAATAATTATAATTAATTTGCTCTTTAAAATATTCTTTTAACATTTTCTTTATATAATGACTTGAAGTATATATATCTATAATGCATTTTATATTACAAGGGTGAGTTAGCCCAGTTGGTAAGAGGACTGAACCCCAAACCTTTTGGTTTGGGGTTTAAATCCCCTCGGATGCAATTTCAAATAAAAGGGGGGGCACTGTAGCGGGACACTGTAGCATGGTTGACTTTCACTGTAGCGCGTTTGACTCCGTTGACCCGCGTTGACCAGGCGATATATCGAGGAACCGATTTCTCGAGATTTATCCCGAAAAATCGGCGGAGCGATATTTCTGTAAGAAAAATCGTGTCGATACCTTGCGACACACGATATTTCGGCGATATATCGCCGAAATATCGCGATATTTTCCTCCTTGGATGCATCTAGTAGCAAAAAAAAAGGAAGGATAAGGGTGTGATACAATTTGATAAAACCAAAATTTTCAACTTGGTTCTATTATGATTCTATTTCAAACTAAAATCCGATAACTGAAAGGGGTTTGTGTGTAACTGGAATAAATTGGCCAACCATTACTGGTAATATTAGGGAGAGAAAATGGGATAATTTTTGTGCTCAACCTCAAGCTGCTATCTTTTCGGTTGTTAGGGAATTTTATGCCAATGGGCCTGAACGTCATCACTGAAAGGTATTTGTGAGAAGAAAACAAGTAGGTTTCAGTGGACATGCTATTAATGTTTTTTTCAACTTGCCTGATATTGAGAATGATGATTATACTACTTTTCTTGGTGGAGAAATTGATTATCAAGAGGTATCAAGGACTATTACAGTTCTAGGTACTCAATGGAAAATGTCGAATGATAAGCCGGTCACCTTCCCAAGTATTGGGTTAACTAGGGAATGTAGAGCTTGGTATTATTTCTTGGCGGCGAGGTTGATGCCAATAAGACATTTTAGTGACATTAATAAAGAGCGAGCAGTGCTTCTATATTCTATTGTTACTAGAAAGTCTCTAGATTTGGGGAAATTTTTATCATCTCATATCATTCAATGTGCTAAGCATTCATCCATGTCCTTATTTTATCCATCATTGATTACTGCTATGTGTGCTGCTAGTGGGGTCCAATATGGACCGAATGAGGAGTCTTTAGCTCCTATGTCTACAATAATGGATAATAAGGTGCAGGCAATGAAGGGGAATGACAGAATGAGGCTAGTTGTTCAGGGTTCACAAGCAAGGCGACAGTTTTCTTCTTCAAGGCCCCTTACTATGGTTGAGCGTATGGAAAGATTAGAGAGCCAGGTTACTCATCAAGGTGAGCAGCTGCAGCAATTGATTAATTATCAATATTCCTCCAATATAATACTATTGGAGAGATGATGAGGATGTTGGCAATTGGAATGGCAGTGGATATGTCTTAGTTCCCGACTATGCCATTTTTTTCAGGTCGTCCACAACCAGAGGAGCATGCCTCTTCACAGCCAATGGAGGGTGGCGGAGATGTTGGTGGTGATGAGGGTGATGATGAGGAGCTACAATAAATTTTTATGTTTTATTTTCTGTTTTTGTTTATTTTATTTAGTTTTTATTTGTGTTTTATTTTATTTTATTTTGGTTTATATAAACTAAATTATGATTACTGATGTTAGCTAACAATCTTATTTGATCGCAAGAATTTTCTTTTTCTTTTTCTTTTAGGACACTACTAAATGAGAAATGAGCAATTTTTCAATGTGTCCCAAAGTTCATCAAAAAGGGAGTTTTTCTATTCCTTAATTTTTCCTTACTTTATTTTCTTTTGTTCATTGAGGGCAATGAAAGTAATTAATTTTGGGGAGGGGGGGGTGACAATTAATTTCTTTTGGATGGAATTTGATATTACTTAGATTTTGAGGGCTATGATGCGTGGTTTTTTAAATGGAATTTGATATTAGTTAGATTTTGAGGATAATTTGGATGTTTGTTTTGTTTGGATTTGAGATTCGATGTTGGTCTAGTATGGTGATTTTGATAACGATTCTATTTTGCATGCTTGTAGACATTTTATTTAGACAATTGTGGATGATTAGAGATCTCAACAAATTTTAGAACTTGGTTGATTGTTGCTCGAGGCAAAATCCTAGATTTTCATGTTACTTAGCAGATGATTTAGGCCAGTTTTGGATCGTTTGAGCTTTTCTTACCTTACTTAAAATATTTTATTTGCTAGTTACCTATTTGAGCCCTTTTATATAATGTTAGTCTTATTTTTCTTTCTTTAAGCCTATCTTTCTACCTATTTTAAGCCTAAACACTTATCCTTACCCTTGATGAGAACATTTACATGTTTGTTATTTATTTTGTTTGAGAGCAAAAATATTTTATTAAGGAGAAAATAATGGAAAAGTGTATTGTTAACCCTAGTTATAATAGGGAAATAAGTTTTGGGGTTTTGAAGAAATAAAGAAAGAGTGTGTGAAAAAAAAAAAAAAAGAATGGCATTAGTGGTGAAATATGTGAAAAGTGTTTATGAGCACGAAAGAAATAAAAGTATGAAAATTTTTAAGAAGATATGAAGTGATGTTAGTATTAAAAGCTCTTGAGTTTGTTACATTTTGTTAAATTGTGAGTGTTCTCATTCTTTGAATTTATCCTTTCCATTCTTTTTTAGCCAACACCTTAGCCTAACATTACAAGCTTATTAAAGACCTTTTGATCTGAGGTAACATGATGAGTCTACATTAGTGGAGAGTGACAAGAAAGCTAAGCCTATGAGATTTGATATCATACATTACTTTTTAGAGGTCGACTTTGTCTATAATTGTTTTTATAAAATTATCCAGGTAGTAGAATTGATTGTTTGAGAGGTTGCTTACTTGGATTTTTTGGTAGATTGAAGGTTTGAATAGAATGAATGTTTGAGTTACCCTTCTAATTTTTGTAATGTTCGATAGATTCTTGACAGCTTTATGTTATTAGTAATTTTTGAGACAATATTAAAAATTAAACTTGACGAATGAATTTGGGAAGTTTTGAATCTTGATTTAGTTTGTGATTTAATTGTTTTTAGGATAGTTTTAGGTTAGAGTTTATTTTGTTTTTGCTCGAGGACTAGAAAAATGTTAAGTTTGGGGGAATTTGATAAGTTGATTTAGAGCGACTTATTATCTATTATTTAACTTGATATTTCATTAGTTTAAGAGTAATTTTATCTTAACAATCATTATTTTTATTGTTTTAGGTTTCAAATAGCCAAGAATACGAAAAGAAAGCAATATGAGGCAAAATTGGAAGAAAAATATGAAGTTCGACGAAAATGTGAAAACCGCCACGGTTGGAGCTCTCAAGCACCGCGACGGCCCCTTACATGACAATGTGAGTGACTTACCCAAGAGGAAAGCGTTGCAACGGGAAGGACTTAAGCGTCGTGGCACACACATGTGAAAAATCATAGTTGGGGACTCGAGACTAAATTGTTGCGATAGGAGGAACTTGGTCGTCGCGACGCCCGAAGGAATTTCAAATATCTTCAGGACCCGAGACTAAAGCGTTGCGACAGGAGGCATTGAGAGTTATGGTATGATATTTAAAATTTGAAACTTATTTATTTTTATCTCATATTGTTCATATCCGAATTAGGTGGGACTTGAGTTTGTGATACCAAGGCTATAAATAGACAAAAGTAGAATTTATTTTGGGACCGGAGAGACCTCGGAGAAGAAAAAGCTTAGAGAACAAGAAGGGGATTTACAGACTTCCTTCTATTTTTTTGGTTTATTCTTCCATTTTCTTAATGATTGTAATTCAAGATGTTTATTCTTCATCTTAATATGTCTAGGGCTAAGATCGATGTATCTCAATCACGATTTATGTTTTTGATTAGTTTATTTTAATTCTCTGTTTTGCATCAATTTATTTGTGTAACTATTCTGCACTTAAAGCTTTCAATTCTTAAGGGCCAGTTTTGATTGAATTTATGATTTAGGTTGATAACGAGAGTTAGAATCTAAATTAGATCCATATAATAGATTATGTTAGAATGAATGAATAGTAAAGATACATTCCCATATTCTAAGAGATTAATAGTTAAGTCTATAATAATTCCATAGATCTTAATTACTCCTTTAGACTTAAATTCACATAGAGATATGTTGGGTTAGTAATTTAAGGAGAAATTTGATATATTTCGAGAGAAAATATTGGTTGGCTTAGGGAATTAAATCTCCAAATAAAGCATAATAGAAATTAGGTTAACAATCAATTGCATGAAAATGTTTGTAGTGAAATCAAAAGCCCTAGATCGTTTAAATCAGAAGAGTTTGAATTTATTTTCTTTAATTGTTTAAGTTACTTTCTTCTGCAACTTAAAAAATTATGTTGATCAAATAGTAGGAGAAATAATAAATTTTAGGAATTAGTAGCATAGTCCTTATGGGTTCGATATCTGTACTTAGGTACAATTATATTACTTGAACGATTCGTATACTTGCAAATTTGCACATCAATTAATCATGTTCAAAGTTGTGGCATTGAACTCCATGTGTCTTGTCTAGGAACTCCTCAACAAAACGGTGTAGTGGAACGAAAACATCGACATATAGTTGAAACTAGGCTTACAATTTCATTTCATGCTAATATGCCCTTATCTTTATGGGTAAAAGTTTTTTCCATAGTTGTGTATTTGATTAATCGTTTGCCATCTTTAGTCTTACTGAATGAAAACCCATATAAAAAACTTCACAAGACAAATCCAGACTACAATGGTTTGCACGTATTGGGATGTCTATGTTTTTCTTCTCTTCAAAATCAAGGTGGTTTGAAATTTGTCACAAAAACATATCCTTGTGTTTTCATTGGATACAGTCCAATACACAAAGGATATCGTTGTTTAGAACCAAAAACAAAAAGAGTATATATTTCAAGGCATGTTGTATTTGATAAAGAAGCATTTCCCTTTAAGCCCACTAAACTACCTGAAAATTCTCAAAAATTGAGTTTATCTGAATTTCAAGTTTGGACAAATGGATTGGCAAAATTGATGGCTCACACAAAATCCTTTCAAATAAGGGGATTTCTTGAAGGGAAAAATCAACAGCCTTGCCTTTGTCTGACTTTACAAATTGTTGTGACTCTAATACAGGTACCTCATTGTTGAAGGAAGATGCTACTCCTAACCATTTAGAGCAGCTAGGTGAAAATCATGGGAGTCCACAAGTTATAAATTCAACCTCTCCTTTAAGAGAGCCAGCTGATTCTCCACAAAATAATGTTTCAGTCTCGAATCCTCCAATCTCCAAAAATCAAGCAAATCAGGATGTAATATTTCCATAATTCACTCCAACAAATTCTCTCCCAAACATGGAAGGTCCCGATTCTCTATAAAATAATGTTTCAGTCCGAGCAGATCCTCTAATCTCCAAAAGTCAAGCAAATTAGGATGCAATATTTCCATCATCTACTCCATTAGCTTCTCTCCCAAACATGGAAGGCATCTCCACACACCTTGACATCCATGATATGAAATGCTCAAATTCAAGCTCTCACAATTCCCTTCGGCCAGCTTGACTTTGTACGACTCATTATTTAAAAGATTATGCAACGGTTGCCACCAAAGGTCCCCACCCATACTTCCTCTCCGAACTAAAGACCCTTAGGGAAGCCTTGAAAGATCCTTGCTGGATAGCTACTATGGAAAAGAAACTTATCGCCCTCAACACTAATGATACTTGGGACTTCATTCCATGACCGACTAGGATTAATATTGTCGGTTACAAGTGGATTTATCACATTAAACAAAGGGGGATGGAACCATAGATCGTTTCAAGGCTCGGTTGGTTGCAAGGGGATTCACTTGAATTTCTAGAGTTGATTATGACGAAACCTTCAGTCCACTAGTTCGACCAACAACCATTCAGTTAGCGATTGCTCTCTCCCTATCCTTCAAATGGAAGATAAGGCAACTTGATGTTAAAAATGCATTCTTGCATGGTAACCTCAAAGAAATTGTCTACATGGAGCAACCACTAGGGTTCATTCATCCAACTAAGAAAGACCGTGTTTGCTTACTTAAAAATTCACTCTATGGATTGAAATAGAGACCTCATGCCTGGTTTGATAGACTCTCCAAATATCTTCTGCACCTTGGCTTCCATTACATGTTTGATGCCTTTCTTTTTATATATCACACTAACAATATTACAACCATTACTCTCATCTATGTAGATGATATTCTCCTTACAGGGAATAACGATGAGTTTCTCCAACATCTAATCAACAAGCTAAGTCATGAGTTTGCAAACAAGGATCTCAGATCATTGCACTACTTTCTTGGAATAGAAATGAAGCCATTTCCTGGTGGAGTGTTCTTGTCTCAAAACAAATACACACAAGATATTCTTCACAAACAAAAATGTTGGAGAGTGCTCCCTTTCCAATGGTTATAAAAGACATCTCTTCAAACTTAGAACCCATTGCTGCTACCCTTTTCGCAGCATAGTAGGGACTCTCCAATATCTCACCTTCACAAGACCCAACATCATCTTTATAGTAAATAAAGTGTCTCAATTCCTTAGCAGCCCCACTTTTAGCCATTTAAAGGCTGTAAAACAGATCTTGAGATACTTAAATTGGACACGACATTTTGGTCTTCATTATATTGCCCAAAGCCCTACCAACCTTTATGCGTTTAGTGATGTAGATTAGGCTAGTTGCACCACAACAAGGAGACGTATCACTAGTTTCTACACATTCCTTGGTACCAATTGTATTTTTTGGTGTACTAAGAAACAACCCATTATGTCTCGCTCCAGAACTGAAGCCGAATATTGATCTATGGTCTCTACCACAGCTGAGATAACATGGATCACATTCCTTTTTCATGATATTGGTGTCCTTCATATGTCAGTTGACACTTTGTTTCATTCACGATCAAAGCATATTGAGCTCAACTATCACTTTGTTTGAGAAAAAGTTGCAGTGGGTCATTTTATCACATGACACGTCCTTTCATCATCTCAACCTGCTGATATATTCACCATGCCCTTACCCAAGGCTACCTTTTAGGTGTTTAGGGACAAACTGGGTGTTCATCCTTTAATTACACACCAGTTTGAGGGGGCATGTTAAGAATCCAACTCAGGCAAATTCCAATGCAGCTTAAGAGAATAAAATCTCCAAGCTACAGGCTGTAACTCTAGTGAATAAAATCACAAAGAATAAAATTTCCAAGCTACAAACTGCAAAGGAACGAAAGTAAATATTGTATTTCCTATTTTATAAATACACACTTCCATACGTAAAATATACACCTTCCATGTGTAAAATATACACTGTGTATATTAAGACCTGCTAGTCAATGAAAATAACACGACTTCATCCATTCATTTTTGAACTTTCTTCATTTTGCAGGTCTACTTAGCAACTGTGTAGAAGAAGCTACCCAAAGAAGAAATTGTTGGCCTAACACCAACAATATTTAGGTCAAAGTCATAATTATAATTAAAAAACATTGATAAATATGAATACAAAAGTGATTGAAATTGAACAATATTTTTTAAAATTGATCATTTATTTAACGATTCCTAATAGATGGTAGTGTTACATATGTGCATGATATTTTTGAATGATAGTTTTGGCCTTCACATGAAAAAAATTACCTCCTAATTCATTGAAGTGCATGCGATATTTCATTTTTCTCTTTTATTTTTTAATTCTTTGAGAATTTCTAGTAAAAATTGTGAAGGATACATGAAATTTCCATAGATTTGTATTGGAGAATTTTCAAAGAATTCCCACTTGATAGTCAACAAAGTTTTTCATAGTATTGCACTAATCATCAATTGCTATAGGTAGGTGAAGCTCTCTCTTTACCGGTTCTTTTCTCACTTTTCTTTCACATTTGCGCTTTTTTTTTTCGCTTTTACTAATTATTTTCTCACTTTTCTCTCATATTTGCTTTTTTTTTTTAATAAACTTTTTCACCTTTTTTTTTTTGCCATATATATACTTTTAAGACAACAAATTTCAAACCTCATTATCCTTTAGCAATCATGGTGCTTGTATAGTGGGTTTGATAGGCATAATTTTTATGTGATTTTTTATTTTTAATTATTAGATGATAGTGGGATTGGATTTTCCTTTTTTTGGGACAATAGGGGATTTCTTTGGTTGGAGTCAAGAGTCAATGATTCTCTTATAACTCTAGTTCTTTTAATTTTTTTTTTTTCACATTTCTCTTTTAGATTTTTCTTGGTATTATACATGCAAATGCAATCTTTTATTTATTTATTTCACACCATCTTTTTTCTCATTTTTGTTTGTTACCATTTGATATTTTTTCCAAGACAAATAATATCTTTAAGAGCTTTATTTTAGTTTTTTCAAATCAACACTAGTTGAATCCAAGTCATTAAAGTGGGAAAATATCCAATCAAAGTTCTTCGATTATATTTATTTTTATTAATAAAAAATATAAGATAAATAGAAATCCTACTAAGATCATAACTATGGCAAACGAAAAAGATTTTTCACAAAATTTCCCTAAGCTTTTACTAAACCAAATTCATATGCATCTCGTAGATAATGGTTAAAGCTTCTAGTTTCCTTAGCAACTACAACCAAATGCCATGTTCCCTATGTGGCATGATGTATATAATACTTTGTTTGAATTATCAAAAGTACTTAAAAAATGAAAAAGAATAGAAAGAGAAAAAAAAAAATAGAATTCTTTTATTCAGTTTGTCATTTGAAGTAGGAAAAGAAAGTTATAATGCTCATATGGCATGGACCAACGCCACCAACTTTCAAAGTTCTGTAAACTCAAATTACCTGCTGCCTCCAGTAGAAAAGCCTCTGTAACCTAGTCATGACCTAAGTCTCCTAGTGAACAAATTCAACCCTTGAAAATAGACCGAGGAACTCAGTTGAAAGTTTTATGATAGTATCAGAAATACAATACACACAAATTATCAGCAATAAAAAATAAGGAATATCTATCTCAATTCCATTTTCAATGATTTGAATTCATTATCTGTTTCTCTCAACAATGGTTAAAACAGAACAACCCTAAAATATTCAAGGAAATCTCTTTAGAAATGGAGTTGTATTCAATATGCAAAAGGTGGGAAACATACTAAAAATCATGATAGATGATGGCTTTTTGGCATCCAACAAATTCAACAATCAATACATACAGAGAAATCCCATGATGCCATAGTGAAGTTGAAAAGATGGAGATACTTACAGGCTCTAGTCTTTACAAACTTGATCAGGTCACTGAAATGCTCTAGCAGCAATTCCTCCTGCAGGGAGACACAAGCAAGGTAACAGATGTTTGAAAATGCAAGTGGCAAGAGAGTAAAAACAACCTAAATGATCGGTCTTGCTATAGGGATTAAACCCATTTAGGTTTCTGGCACCAACTCACTTGTAAAAGAACTAGTTGCATAGCCAGCTTTTGTCAATGATGGAAAAGATTATATATTGTTCTAATACTTCCAAGTGATATAGTTTTTTGAAGAAAAGATTAATGGGTTTGACGTTTGGATTACTTGTGAAAACAGAAATTGAACTACAGATTTGAAGGAGAATCTTCCCCTTCTAATTCTTTTTATTTTTTTTTTGAGTATTTTTTTCTCTAAAAAAAACAAAAAGGCCTACGAGAGTTTAGCTGCAATTATTCAACTTCTAGATTGATAATGAGATTCTACATTATATAAAAACAAGCTCTCAAATCATACCACAAGTATTGTTTTGTTGCTTTTCAGAAGTTCCTCAAAGTACAGTTGAATTTTCCCACCTTCTGGACTAGCTTCTTGGACACAAATCAATAGATATTATAAAAAACTACAATCACTAAATGCTATGTTTGGTTCTCGGAAAATTTGATGGAAAATACAAAGGAAAGAAGATAGAGAGGAAAGAAAAAGTGAAGGAAAATAAAAAATAAAGTTAAAGATGATAAATTATTTTTATTTGCTATTTCAAACTCATTTTATTTATTTTAACTCATCAATATAAAGATTAAATAATTTTAAAATGCACAAGTTTATAACTAATTTTAATTATATTTAATTTTCTTTGAAATATTTTATAGGACAATCAAATATGAGAAAATCGTTTTCTTTGACATTTTTTTTCTTTCCTTTATAGTTTCCGGGAACCAAACATAACCTAAAGGAAACTATCCCCTTTTGGAGCATTTAACATGGTTTAACAACTTGGATAGACAACGATCCAGGTACTTTTTAAGTGAAATCCATTCTTAAGAGCTTCATAAAATCATATGTAGAACCCAGATTTTAACATTTGAGAAAGAAAAACCTTGAATGCATGGCATGTTGACCTGAATACGAGGATTTTAAGAAGCTACAACACATGGAAAGCATTAGAAAAAGCAATCAACATCTGAAAAGTAACCTTATCTAGTTAGTTTCTAGCAAATTACAAATTACAATACTCATGCATGAAATGAAAACAACTTATACTTGAAAGTTAGCACCATCCAGGATAAGGTTTAGGGACATGAGGTCAAAAAGCCAGTTAATAAACAACCTGAAATATGGCCTTAGATTAAAAGATGCCTTCTTCTCCTCCGAATATCTTTGGATGACTCCAGCAGTTACAGAAAAAATCTACAAAACCCAAAAGATAGAGCATAAATTCATTGCTGCTAAAGACGCATGAACATACATAAACCAAATGTAAAACTGTCAAACCTTTGGCAAGAGGAGGAGTTTACTTGATCCATACTCTATTACACAAAATTAATAAACCATAAAATAAGTTCTAATAATGAACATGTTAAATAACATATTCCAAAAAATCACACATATGTGTATACTACCTTTAGAATCAAAATAACAAGCTTTGCATACACATCTATTGCAAGAAATGACAGGTTCTGCCTTGTTTGAGGTGAATGCAGTGACAATAATCCAGAATTCATTCCTTTAGAAAAGAGGCAATGTGCCACAACAAGTTCTTGAAACCATAAATTTTCCAACAACAACAAAAATTATTATGCCAATGGTACATAAATTTACAATTTTATCCTTAACATAGAGAACATCAAACAAAAGAGAGATTACTATGAGCAGTTGAAAAACCAATCTGACGTATCATCCCCATGTAGAAAACCAATTTGTTGTAGTTGTGAGATAAAATGGCCGATAGTTGTGCCATTTGTACCATGAAGTTCATATATTTAGTACCATTCAATAAACCAATGTGTCATAATTTAATTTTTAACCCATTTGGGATGTCTAAGAACATGCACCTCTCTAAATATTCTAAAGCAAAATACTTGAAATTGAAATGTTCTTCCCCACCTAATTTGATTGATCATTCTTACTTGGAGACTATCTCTTTTTGAGACAACTATATATATATATATAAAGTACATAATGGAATAAAATGTGAGTTCAAATAGGCAAGACATTAATAACAAATGAAAATTAACTTGAAATATTTTATTTAGTATGAACTTTCATGGCTTAACTAATCAAGTTCAAGGCTAATATGTAATTTCCTCTACTAACTTATCTAACTCAATGTTTAATACTTCAAAATTAATGGTGCAATCAAGTTTGTCCTAAAAATATTCGAAAACAAGTCCTAATAAAAATGATTTTTTTTTTTTAAACAACATTTGGATTTTAGGCCTATGGACTTGAACTTTCAAAATAGAGTAGCAAAAGCTTTAGAAAAAATTAGAAAAAAGTAAGAGAATAGAGGAAGAAAAATAAATAAATCTTTAGAAAGAATTTGAACACTTAAAATCACATAGCAAAAGCTTACCAAGAGAAAGGCAGCTTACCAAAAGCTTGAGATGAATGTTTAGTATCTTCAACAACATATCCATTGAATAGATTGGCAAAGAAGGTACAACCACTTGTGCATATGGTCCTCTTAATCATCTTGGGCATCAACAACATTGTCATCAATATTTTGTTTTATTGTATCAATTGAAGAATGGTCATGATCTGTATTATGTGTGTCGTCAAGCAGCTCTATCCCTTAACATCAATATTTTCTGCTACTGATTTGGTGCCACAACATCTTTGAACATCTGGGTACTGTATCAATATTGGTGTATGATCGCGCTTGATGCCTTTTATACTGGTATCTTGTGAGATGGTTCTGCTAACTGATAGAATAAATGTGGATTGACATCATATTAATCATTGTTCAGGATTTAGCTATCTATTTATATACAATTTCTATTTGAACTATAGTATGGGCCACCTAATGTGTAGAGCCCAATGCCATCACGTCCTTAGATGATGGGCCTAAGACTCATGAGGCCCAATAGCCCAATGGGTATGGTCCCTAAGACAAGAGGGTATAAAAATAGGGTGAGGCTTTTGTCTGTTCTATTATGTTATCACATCTTTTGAAACAAAAGGAACCTATTCTCTCCCGCTCCCATCGTTAGAGAGAATTCAGTAAGAGGTGGTGCCCTCTACAACCTTAGAGGATCCATACATCTTCAACAAAACGAAAAATGGACTCGAGTATGTTCCAATGAATATGCAAGCATAATCTTTGAATGAATTGATATATATACATAAATCCTGTATGTGTGTTTGGTGTTAATGGAGAATATAGAAGTTCAACACTAACAATCTTGGGCATATATATAAGATGGAATCCACACTCTTTCAATTGTTTATTACCCAAGTAACCACGAAATGGTGCCTTCAAATGTCTCCATTTATTTGACTTATACCGATTCGGAATAGCAACCTTTGGATAATATGCCACCCAAACTCCATTTAATTCATCACCATTATGGTGGCACAAATGACTACTTCTAAACGAGAGTCCACCTATGGGCCAGAATTTAGAGGAGAGACCATCCATGGACCCGAATTTAGAAGGGAGATCATCCAGAAATTCATATCAATGACCATGGAAATTCAATTTACATCTTAAACCACAAGGATCTTCCTTGGATTCAATATGAAGTGGAACATAAACAGAGTATAAGACAAATCCCAAGAAGTCGTTATTCTGGTACCAATCCATAGGAAGCTCTATTGTTATTTGAACTCCTTTTCTCTGTTGGCTCATCCACTTTGGAATTCCATTATTTCCTGGAATAACAATTTAGATTCCCCTGCTCCAATGGGACCCGCATTCAAACTCCTGCATGAAAGAGTAGCGTAAATCTTGTGTTTCAAAAAAATAAAAGGAAAAAAAATGTTAAAAGTCTGAGAAAATCATACCTCAATTGCTGATTTGAAGCATATGAACAAAGAAAAACCAAGTAGACTTGACGGCCTTGATAATGTTTCCAGGTATGGGCAGGCGTGTACATCAAGAGTTCGTAAACTTGGTGGAAGTTCTGGAATTTGTAGAAGCTTCTGGCAATGACTCAAGTGGAGGACTCTCAATTTAGAAAGTTGAATGATGCTGATAGGAATTATGCTACTGAAATAGTTGATGCTTCGATTTAATGCTTCTCATGATGACATGTGGCAATCATCACTCTGAATTGCTACTAGAACTCGATTGGAATCTAAACCTGCAGCTCCCAGAAGCTCTAAACATTGCAAACTCCCCAGGTTCTGAGGAAATTTCTCAATTTTTGAACAGAGATTAACATTGAGATTTTTGAGAAATCTCAAGTTACAAATGCTTTCCGGAAGATTCACAAGGTTGTTGCAATTTGACAGGTGCAAATGTTGAAGCCCTCCTAGTTGTTCAATTGATGCTGGTAGCTCTTTTATGGCAGTTCCATCTAAAGAAAGCTTTCTTCAATTTTCCATATTCTCCAGGATTTCTGGAAAGGTATTTAGTTGTGAACAACCAGAGCAAGAGAGAAATATGAGGGATTTCAAATGACAAATGGTTTCTGGAAAGCTCACAAGGTTGTTGCAATATGCCAGATTCAAATACCGAAGCCCTCTTAGATGTTGAATTGATGATGGTAGTTCTTTGATGGCAGTCCCATCTAAATGAATCTCTCTTAAATTTTCCAAAGTCTCTAGGATTTCTGGAAAGATAGTTTTGAACATCCAGAGCAAGAGAGAGTTGTAAGGGACTTCAACTCACATATGGTAGTTGGCAGACTGTCAAGGTTTTTGCACTCCCGCAAACACGTACAGACTACCAAGTTCAAAGGGACTCTCAATAAAAGGAAGCATGTTAATAGCACTGCCTTTTAAACAAAGCTTCTGTTGGCTCTCCTCATTTCGTTGACATTTGAAGCAGCTAGCATATAAAAGATGGATCCCACTCTTTCGTTTTAAGGGTTATGTAGCCCTTAAATGAAGCCATAAAGTGTGTCCATTGATTGGAGTGATATTGCTTCTTAATAGCATGCTTGGGATAATATGTAACCCACACTAGATCTGATACACTACCATCATCGTCATCAGGGCAATCACATTGATATTTAATTAAGAGTGTATCCACAACTTTTGATTGATAATTTTACCGGAACACAATAGAATAATGCAAATCCCAGAAATTCATTATTTTCATACCAAGTTTGAGGGAGCTCTATTCTTACGTCATTACTTCCCATACTCTGATTCTTTGTTCCCTCCAGAATTCCACTACTCCTAGGAATAAAAATACTCCTTCCAAAATCTGAAGCACCAAGAGAAATCTGGGGTTCCTGCACAAAAGCGCTATGTAAATCCAGTGGGTACAAAAGTAAGAGGCCTGTGCTATGAAAATTATACCTGAATTAATTTTGATTTGAAGCAATTAACCAGAGAATGAATCGACAGCGATGAAATACCATCTGTACAGTGCATATTCAAAAGTTGCAGACTTGATGGAAGCTGTGGAATTGCTTGAAGCTTCTTGCAGTGGCTCAACTTAAGTCTTCTTAAACTTGATGGAAGCTCTGGAATTTCTTGAAGCTTCTTGCAGCGGCTCAAGTTGAGGGCTCTCAGATTGGAAAGTCGTGTGATTCCAGCGTGTATGCTACTAAAATGGCTCCCATCCAGAGATAATTCTTCCAATGATGACAGGTGGCAAATATGATTGAGGATTTTGCCTTCCTTTAGATTGCAGTTATTTAGAGACAATTCCACCAGTGAAGATAGGTTCCAAATATCACTGAGGATTCCTTGGATTCCTACTTCCATTATATTGAAGTCACCGACAGATGACACTTCCAATGATGATCGAGAGAAACTATCACTGAGGATGTCTCTTTTCATGGATAACAGTTTCTTATAGATAATTCCACCAGTGATGACAGAGGGCAAATATGATGATTAGGGATCTCTCCCTCCATTTGACTGCATCATAGATGTGATGTTTCTAATGAGGAGAAGCGGTCACTGCTCCAGATTACTCCTTGCTTTATTATGCAACAAGCTGTATTTAATGATATTAAGATGTGTGAACCACCCCTTAGCTTCACCTCCAATCTCTTGAGTTTTGGACATCGCTGGACCCTAAGCTATTCAAGAGAGCTCAAATTGCAAATACTCCCTGAAAGATTCACAAGGTTTTTACAATATGATAAATCTAGGTGTTTAAGAGCCTTTATATGTCCAATTGAATATGGAAGCTCTTCTATACTCTTTACTCAAATCAAGCCTTTTTAGATTTTCCATATTGTTATGATTTTTGGAAAGTTCTTTAGCTTCAAACAACCCCACACATTGAGAGTTTCAAGAGAGCTCAAATTGAAAATGCTCTCTAGGAGATTCACAAGGTTTTTGCAACATGACAAATATAGGTGTTTAAGAGTTTTGAGAGGTCCAATTGATGATGAAAGCTTTTCTATAGCTGTTCCACTCAAATCAAGCCTTTCTAGATATCCATATTGTCCTTCATTTTTGGAAAACCCTTTAGTTTCAAACAGTTATACAGATAGAGAGTTTGAAGAGAACTTAAATTACAAATACTCCTCGGAAGACTTACAAGTTTGAAGCATCAACTTAAATTGAAGTCTTCAAGCCCATTTAGATGCTCAATTGATGATGCTACTTCTATTAATATAGTTGTTCCATATAAATTAATCTTAGTTTGCTCTTATTTCCCTTGATTTTGGGAAAACTCTTTAGCTTTGAGCACCACTTACAAGAGAGACTTCAAAGATGTTCCAACTAATGAAAGTTCCTTGGAAGACTCTCGAGGCTTCTGCTGTTGGGATTTTGTTTCTCCTAAATCTTCGGTAACAAACTGAAGACATGATTCGGAATGTGGTCCACATTCATTCCATTAATTTAGGAGTGAGGATTAACGTTCAGTACCACATTTGCATCACTGCCCCATGTTCTGTGCACGCTTGAAGCAGACTCGGTGATGGAAAGAGTCTTTAAAAAAATGGCTAAACACTAACTAAGCCTTCAATCTCTTTCAATCTTAAAAACACCATCTAGAAGAGGTCGAGATAGGTTTAGAAGCACCTGAAACCTGAAAAACTGAAAACACTGTTTTTAACCTGTAAGAATGGCAATGGTGGAAGGTATGTTTTTTTATCTGTATTTCAATTCCTCTTACGATCTAATTGCTATTTAAGGATTGTTATGAGCATGTATAGATAATTTATGCCTAACATTTGTTATCATAGCATTGTGTGCCTTTGCTTTGTTCGTTTTTACAATTTTTTAACCAAAAAATACAATGATTTTTGGTATTTTGGAGTTTATAGTTTTTTAGAAGTTTTTAATGAAAAATATGGTTAGAAATCATTAAGAGATGAGATTTCTAATATTTCAGCGTTTTAAATCGTCAATCTATTGTTTGGAATACATGGACATCATCGGGTTTCATTTTGGGTCGCAAATGGATCAAACATACCCGATTGAAGGTAGAAGACTACTACATGGGCTTTGTCATTTTGACTGTAAACAAGGAAGAAATAAGTAAAAAAAAAAAAAATAGGAAAAGAGGCAATAGCCCAATTGGTCTTAGCCTTGTCTTTCCCTAACCGCTACCTAAGTTTGACTTCTCCCAGAAGCAATCTTTAAAAAAAATAAAATAAAATAAAATAAAAAAGTTCATAAAATTTAGTGTTTTAAGATTTGTTAATTTATGGATATTTTATGTGCTAAATTATTTATTTTTGTTAGTTGAATGTATATTTTTATGGTTTATTATGCATTCAACATTAAATTAAATAATTTTGCACATTAAATTGATTCTTAAAGGCTCTTTATGGATTTCATTTTAGATATTTATGTGCTTATAATATTTATTTCATACTTTTGTGTCTATGATATATTGTTTTATTATACATACAATATTGAGTTGAATAATATTAATACATTGATATTGAGTTTAATTTGTATACATATTGCTTATGATTTCATGCAATTTATATAAGCTTTTCTTGTGAATTAATTAAATGCAAGTGATCCATATAGTTTAAATTAATTAAGAAGTAGCCACAACATCTTTAATTATGCAAAATTATATATTAAGTGTTTTAGGATCATATATAGAAAAATGACATTACGGGTAATTAATTATATTTGATATAATAAAATTTTATCCCACATGAATTTTTTACTATATTTGTATGATTAATTAGGATAAAATATCAAATTATATTTCTTAATTACCTATAGGAATTAGGAAAGGGAACATAATTTGATAGTTTTATCATAAGGTTTTATATGGATCTAATTGAATTAGAACTTTAGCCTACAGGTAAGTTTTATGTTACTAGATTCATAATTTTGGAACATGAGTTACATTGGTAAAACATGATATATTGTTATTGGTCTCAATTTTGAATTATAAGCATATATGTTTAATATTTATGTAGTCATCCAACCTGTGAATTTCTCTAATATAAAATTTGACATTCCCGAATTGAATGTGATAACTATAAGGTTTGGAATGAGAGAATTCTCCTTCATTTCGGGTGCATGGACATTGATTATGCTATCGAGAAAGACAAGCCAACCATTATTGACACAAGCACTACAACTGAAAAGGCTCTCTATGAACAATGGTAGTGATCAAATCGCCTTAGTCTAATGTTCATAAAGACCAAAATCTTTGATTGTATTCGTGGTTCTGCCAATCAGCACGACAATGTCAAGGCATTACTAAAGGCTATTGATGAGCAATTTGTGACTTCAGATAAGGCACTTGTCAGCACCTTGATAATGAAGTTTTCATCCTTAAGGCTCACCGATGTGAGTGATGTGTGAGAGCACATAATGCAAATGAGGGACATTACGGCACAATTGAAGACACTTGAGGTTGAAATGTCTGACTCCTTCCTTGTGCACTTTATTTTGAACACTCTTCCACAACAATATGGACCCTTCAAAATCTTCTACAACACACACAAGGATAAGTGGTCAATTAATGAGTTTCTGACCATGTGTGTTCAAGAGGAGGGAAGACTGAAAATGGAATTAGGTAAGAATGCATTAATGGCAATGGAAGGAAAGGATCAGAATCAGGCCAAAAAGAAAAGGAAAGGTAAAATACCACCCCAAGGTAGAATCAAGAAGGCCAATAGATGCTTTTTCTGCAAGAAGAAGGGGCACATGAAAAGGATTGCACCAAATTCCATAACACATGGTGGATTGATTTTAATTCTACAATCCATGTTTCAAATACCTTGCCAAGTATGCAAAACCTAAGGAAGCCAATGCCAAGTAAGCAATGCATTTATGCAGGAAACAAGATGTGTTCACTAATTACTACTCAAAAAGTGCTATTTGATAGCTTGTGATTAACTCTTTTAAACACTTTTGAGTAGTAGTTATCACCTTTTAACCCAATTAACATGTTAAGGACCCTTGCAATCAATTCTAATCAAATTGTGTTAAGTTTTGGTGTTTTGATAGCTTTATGATCACCAAAGCAATCCGAGATTGAGGAGAGTTCTTTGGAATCCATGGCAAAAGATGTCCGGATAGGGCGTCCGGACACACCATCGGATGGCGGCGAAACGTGGGCTGTGGCAGGCTGTCGGACTGACGTAGCAAGGCTTGCTCACTTTAGTCAATGATCCGGACAACATATCCGGATAGGATATGTTATCGTTCGGGTGTGATGTTCGCAAGTGCCGGGTGCTTCTCCCTGAGGGAGTCTGGATAGGGGAGCACGCCGCATGTCCTCTTGGGGAATCCGGATAACGATACGCGGATATCTCACATCCGGAATCCTATCCGCCCAACGTTTCACCTTCTCCGAATGTCTCACATCCGGAATTCTATCCGGCTGCGTTCCACCTTCTCCGAATATTTCACATCCGGCGCTTGACGCCGGATGGAAGATGAGGGTGTTTCAACTTCCCCGGTCAGACATATCCGGATCCCCTGATAGCGCTTACCCGGATCACTCCAAGCTGAAGGTAGAATGTTGCACAGTGCCACGGTGTTCTCCTGAAGTTTCTCGATATTTGCGACCGACACTTTGAGATATTTTGCTTAAGATATTTGTTGTCTAAATTCCCAAAGTCTCCTTGTAATCCACCTATCATAGGATTCCTTAGTCTTTAAGTAAGAACAAAGGGGGAATAACCTCTTATATATAGTTTATAATTTTCTTTACACAGATATCATATCATAGGATGTAAGAGACGCATCCCTTTGTACAGTTTTTGCAAGGAAGTAAAATACAGAGCCTTTGCTCTACCTTACCGACTTGTTTTGATTGTTTATATTCATTTAATTTTTCTTACTAGCAAAACAAGCTCTGAGGAAGTTTCCTCAAAGAATGAGTGGCTAGACTTTTAGTTCCTTGGAGCTAAGGTTGCCGGGAAAGGTTCCAAGTGCAAGATTTAGTAGCTTTGTGGTTTCAGCCATTAATGAAGAGAAAGTGTTATCCTTTAATGATTTCTATGTTTTTAGTTAACTTAAAACACCTTCAATTCACTTGAACCAACTCTTGGTAAGGCAAGTGATCTCCGTCCATGGAGATGCACTAGTTTACCTCTTGCAAGCTTTTGGGAGTGACTTGAAGGTAGGATTTTCTAGAATTGCCAACACTTGGTAAGCTTTTAGACTCCAAGGAGACATCC
This sequence comes from Vitis riparia, assembly GCF_004353265.1. NCBI lineage: Eukaryota > Viridiplantae > Streptophyta > Magnoliopsida > Vitales > Vitaceae > Vitis > Vitis riparia. Next base: position 12,509,044 of record NC_048446.1, on the reverse strand, counting down.
ATTAGTTATCTCTTGTGAGCTTGAGAAGGGAAGTCCAAAGTTAAAGATCACCTTGAATGGAAAATGCTAGGTGAGAGGCACGAGCCATTGCAAGTTGCATCAGTGAGAGGGAATTAGAGTTGAAATCCGTTTAAAGGATACATCTGTACAACACCGGTTAGAGAATTGACTATATGTTAATTCTCTAGTGCGAGGAAATGAACCAAATGACCGGAGCTTTGTTTTTGCATAAGGAACCTCCCTTGTGAACCCAAACCTCCAAGGAATGTTTTTCTTCATAAGTAATTTCCATTACTTTCTTTTTAGTTAGCTTAAAACCAAACCTTTTCCACCAAAGATTATGTTTTCTTTTAAAACTAACCTTGAAATGAAAAGGCACCAATTCAGCTTTGAATTGATATTAATTGTGAGTTGAAAACCCTTCCCAGTGAACGATCCTAGAGCCACTATGCTATATTAGCTAAAGCTATCCTAATGCATGGTGATATAGGTTATAAATTTTATTGATTACTCTCTCAATCAAAGAGCACCAGCTGGACATGAATCAGCTGAGACACCAATTGGGAACGAATCATTCACATGTGGAGGCTATTGGAACATGTAGTTTAGTTTTAAGTAGTGGTTTTATTTTGAATTTAGAAAAGACATTTTATGTTCTAAGTTTCTCTAGGAATTTGATTTCAGTTTCAAAAGTTGTACCTTTGGGTTATTTGTTTAGTTTTAATGAGACATCTTTCAGTTTTTTTTATAAATCTAATCTTGTTGGAAATGGTACATTGTCTAATGGTCTTTTCTTTATCTATTTGCAAAACGATACCACTAATAACACTATGCATGTTCACACTGGTACAAAACGATGTGTTATGAATGAAGATTCCTCTATGTTGTGGCACCAGAGATTAAGACATATCTCCATATAGAGAATTAAGAGATTAGTAAATGATGGAGTAATCGGTACTTTAGATTTTACTGATTTTCACACTTGTGTGGACTGCATTAGGGGAAAGTGGACCAACCAGTCTAAGAAGGGTGCCAAGAGGAGCACAAACATATTAGAAATCATACATTTAGATATTTATTATCTAGACATAGACACATATGGTCTGAAATACTTCATCTCCTTCATAGATGATTACTCATGATACATGTATATCTACTTGCTTCATAACAAGAATGAAGCATTGGATGCCTTTAAAGTTTTTAAGGCTGAAGTAGAGAAACAATGCAAAAAGCAAATAAAGATCGTGAGAATGGATAGAGGTGGAGAATATTATGGTAGATATACCGAGGATGGACAAGTACCTGGTCCCTTTGCGAAGTTTCTTCAAAAGCATGGGATAGTTGCTCTATACACCATGCCTGGTTCCCCACCTCAAAATGGTGTGGCTGAAAGAAGAAACCGAACATTAAAGGACATTGTTAGGAGTATGCGTAGAAACTCTAAGCTTCCTGAATCCTTTTTTACTGAAGCTCTTAAAACAATGGTGTATATATTGAACCGAGTTCCAAGAAACGTTGTCCTCAAGACGCCATTTGAATTATGGAAATGTTGAAAATCGTGTTTGTGACATATACGCATTTGGAGATGCCCGTCTGAAGTAAGAGTTTACAACCTACAAGAGAATAAACTAGACTCAAGGACCATTAGTGTGTATTTCATTGGATATTCCGAAAGGTCTAAAGGGTATAGATTCTACTATCCATCTCACAACACTAAGATTATGGAGTCAAGAAATGCTAAGTTTCTTGAGAATGACTTAATTAGTGGGAGCAATCGATTTCAGGACATTGGTTTTGAAAGAGATCATATTGATGCTCAACCTTCCACTTTAAGTGATAGATTGATTGTCATTTACAACGCCCCTCAAGTTCAAACAAGTGATGGACAACCAATCATTGAAGTTCCACAAACTACTGATGACAATCCAGTAGATTAAGTTGTTCAAGATTTGTCATAAATTGTTGAACAACTAGTTGAGCAACATGATCCTTAGGAAAATGTTGATACAACATTAAGGAATCTACCAAAGCAAGAAAAACAGCAATAACTGGTGATTATGTTGTGTATTTACAAGAATCGGACTACAACATTGGAGCCAAAAATGATCCTGAAACGTTTTCACAAGCCATAAGTTGCAAAGAGTCAAAGTTATGGTATGATGCTATGAAAGATGAGATGAATTCTATGACATCTAACGAAGTATGGAATCTTGTTAAGTTGCCTGATAGTGCAAAAGCCATTGGATGTAAATGGGTCTTCAAGAAAAAGAAAGATTCATTGGACAACATTGAAAAATAAAAAGCAAGACTCATTGCTAAAGGATTCACTCAAAAGGAAAAAATTGACTACAAGGAGACCTTTTCTACTATATCTAAGAAAAATTCTCTTCATATCATTATGACATTAGTTCCATATTTTGACTTAGAGTTTTAACAAATGGATGTGAAAATGACCTTTCTCAATGGAAATCTAGAGGAAGAGGTTTACATGAAACAACCAGAAGGATTTTCTTCTAATGGTGGTGAGCATCTGGTATGCAAGCTTAAGAAATCCATATATGGTTTGAAACAAGCATCCCATCGGTGGTATTTGTAGTGAACCAAACGATTCATTGTATGTCGAGTTTTTTTCTATGAGAGAGAGATTGAGAGATGGTGGGAATGAGACGATTGTTGGCTGGTGATTAGCAATCACGATCAAGCTACTGTCGACGGTGAGGTGGTCACTACTTAAGGTAGGCGCGAGTATGGTGAAAGAAGAAAAGAAATGGGAAAAATGGGAGGAGGGTGCGGTTGGTGATGGGTGAGAGAGAGAGACTAGTAATGAATGAAAAGAGAAAAGAAAAATGAGAAGAGAAAATAAGAAAATAAGATAAATGGGGAAAAATGGGCCGCCAAGGTGGGGGAAGGAGGGGAGGGGGACCTAAGAAGAGAGGATTTTAAGGTTTTGATTTTTAAATGAATGGTGGATATAAATATGAAAATAAAGGGTCCAGATGGGTTCTTTGAAAAATGATTGAATTACCTAAAATGGGTATAAATAAGTTTATAAATTAAGTTTTTTCAAAATACATTTATATTTATTTTTATCATTTAATTTGATATATTAAATATAAAATTGAAATTTATTAAAAAATTATATATATATATATATATATATATATATATATATAATTTCTTTTAAATATTTTTAATTTTAATAATATATAAGTTATATATTTATGACGTCATCGGTTCAATCACCGATCTGACCAGTGAACTATGAATCGGTAATTTTTTCGGTTCAGTGATCGGTTTGGTTCTGAAAACATTGTACAAAAGACTTTGTTCTCACCTCTTGCATTATTTCAGTTTATTTAGTTGGTAATAGAGTTGAATCTCAGGGCAAGTGGAGTTCAGTGTTCTATGAGTAAACCTAAACTTTAGTTTCTGTTCTTTAATGTCTACCCCTATTTGGTTGCTCATAAAATGCAAGAACCTCTTATTTTCTTGGCATGACCATCGCTCATTTCTACTTTGTGTGCAAGCAACTTCTTTTTCTTTGTTTGCTTGCTTAGACAATCATCAATTTTACATTTACTTGGAAAACTAAGAAAATATTTTCCTTTCATATGCTTCTCTTGTGCAAACAATCTCAATTTCATCTTTTTGCCTTATACCTTCTTGTCTTTCAACCAATAGGGAGAGTTGGATCAGTATTGCTGCTATGAATTGAGATTTCTATTAATAACCTTTGTTCCATCTTCCTCTTGATTAAAGTCTAACTCTAATATTGTAATACGTACTCTTGTTCAATTGCCAAAAAATGTTGAACATTTTTTTTTTTTTTTGTATAATCTTCTTTTTAATTAGTTGTCAAGGAATTTTTTGGGCAAACTACCTAATATATGTTTTAGCTGTCAAGGAATGGAAAACATTATAACTTTAATTTTTATATTGAAAATTTTAGTTTCTTAGAAACCAAACAAGCATTTTAGAGAGATGGTGAAAATGTGGAATAGGTTAATGGATTTTGATGTTTTTTTTTAATTTTTTATTAAAGGCTGCTAAGGTGGAGAAGGAGAATTTGAATTTTTATTATTATTATTATTTTTATCATGAAGGTTGCTACTTAGAGTCAGTGGGAAAAGAAGAGAAAGGTCTGTCAAGAATGAAGTAAAGCAAATATAGATTACTATGTTGTCCCATAAATAAAGTTATATTGGCTTGGGTTCATTTTTTTCATTCTTGTTCTTTTCTATCCATAAGACTTATCAAATGAACCAAAGAAGGCATGGATTGACTGGAACTTGAGATTAAGATTTCAAATATGATAATGCATATGTTTTGAGTATTTATGGTTACTCAACAACACTAGGAGAAGCCCTATGGATTGTGGCTGTTGTTTTATTTGTGTCGAACTGATATTTTAGGATTAATTTGTAGTAGTTTTTAATGGATATGAGTGAAGACAAGGAAATTATGGGTTAGTTCCATCTTAGAATCATTTGTTAAATGAAAAAAAGACATTCATTTACGTGAACAAAGCACGTGTAACAATTTATTATGGTTTGATCTAAACTTACATTGACAAATTGAGACAAAAAATTTCCATTATTGTTGAAGGCTACTATAATCCTAAGACTCAAATCTCAAAGTCTCAATTATAATTAAAAAGAAACTCATATCTAGAAAGGTATGTCTTCAGTAAGGTTCACTTTGTTCCACTCATTATTCACACTTTCTTTTCACTTCAGTGTTCATATTCCTTACACTAATCTAGATGTCAAACTAGAAGTAAACAATGGCTCTAAATGCCTAACTAAAGATACGACTCTGAACGCTTAACTGAAGATATGGCTCTGAACACCAAGATGAAAATGTGGCTCTGAATGCTGAACCGAAGAGGAACAAAGGCTCTGAACGCCTAAACTAAAGACAAATGATGGCTCTGAACGCCAAGATGAAGATACAACTCTGAACGCCTAACTGAAAATATAGCTTTGAACGCCTAGGCTAAAGACAAATGATGGCTCTGAACGCCCAACTGAAGATACAACTCTGAACGCCTAAGCTAAAGACAAATGACGGCTCTGAATGTCAAATGACCAAGGTGATCTAGATGTCGAACTAGAGGTAAACAACGGCTTTGAACGCCTAACTGAAGATACGGCTTTGAACGCCAAACTAAAGAAGATGGTAGCTCTGAACTCCAAGCTGAGAGGATGGTGGCTCCGAACGCTAAACTAGAAATGCGGCTCTGAATGCCAAAATTGAAGAAAACAGTGGCTTTGAACGCCTAACTGGAGATGCGGCTCTGAATGCCATACTAAAGAAGATGGTGGCTCTAAGCGCTTAACTGGAGATGCGGCTCTGAACGCCAAACTAAAGAAGATGGTAGCTCTGAACTCCAAGCTAAAGATATGGCTTTGAACTCCAAACTAGAAATGCGGCTCTGAACGCCAAAACTAAAGAAGACAGTGGCTTTGAACGCCTAACTGGAAATGCGGCTCTGAACGCCAAACTAAAGAAGATGGTAGCTCTGAACTCCAAGCTAGAGATATGGCTCTAAATGCCAAAACTGAAGGAGATGTTGGCTCTGAACGCTGAAACTAAGAAGCGATGATGGCTCTGAACGCCGAAACTGAGAAGCAATGATGGCTCTGAAAGCCAAAACTGAAAAACAATAATGGCTCTGAATGCCAAAACTGAGAAGCAATGATGACTTTGAACGCCGAAACTGAAAAACGATGATGGCTCTGAACGCCGAAACTGAAAAACAATGATGGCTCTGAACGCCGAAACTGAGAAGCGATGATGGCTTTAAATGCCAAAACTGAGAAGCGATGATGGCTCTAAATGCCGAAACTGAGAATCGATGATGGCTCTGAACGCCGAAACTGAGAATGATGATGGCTCTGAACATCGGAACTGAGAAGCGATGATGGCTCTGAACGCCGAAACTGAGAAGCGATGATGGCTCTAAACGCCAAAACTGAGAATGATGATGGCTCTGAACGCCGAAACTGAAAAACGATGATGGTTCTGAACGCCGAAACTAAAAAACGATGATGGCTCTGAACGCCGAAACTAAAAAACGATGATGGCTCTAAACGCCGAAACTAAGAATGATGATGGCTCTGAATGACGGAATGAATGATGTAATGGCTCTGAACGCTGGAATGAAGACGTAAGTAGTGGCTCTGAACGCTGAACGAAGATAAGTAGTGGCTCTGAATAACGGAATGAATGTTGTAATGGCTCTGAATGCTGGAATGAAGACATGAGTAGTGGCTCTGAACGCCGAACGAAGATAATTAGTGGCTCTGAATGATGGAATGAATGTTGTAATGGCTCTAAACGCTAGAATGAAGATGTGAGTAGTGGCTCTGAAAACCGAACGAAGATAATTAGTGGCTCTGAACGACGGAATGAATGATGTAATGGCTCTGAACGTTAGAATGAAGACGTATGCTAATTTGAAAGAAAATGGCAATCCCAAATGCTAGTAATGTGGCTCTGAACGCCTAAATGTAGATGATGACTCTGAACATCTGAATGTGAACAATGGCTCTGAACGCCTGAATATGAACGATGGATCTGAATGCCTGAGTGTGGACGATGACTCTGAATGGCTGAATATAGCTCTGAACGCCGAAAAGGTGGTGACAAACACCCGATTATGATAGGATGATGACCCTGAATGTCAAGTTGGGAAGGAATGGTGGCTTTGAACGTTAAGCTGAAAAATGATGGTGGCTCTGAACGCCGAAACTGAGAATGTGACTCTGAATATCAAACTAAGAAGTGATGATGGCTCTGAACTCCAAAACTGAAAATGAGATGATGATGGCTTTGAACGCCGAAACTGAGAAGCGATAATGATGGCTCTGAACGATGAAACCAAAAATGCGATGATGGTGGCTCATGAACGCCGAAACTGAAAATGCGACTCTGAACGTCAAACTGAAAATGTGATGATGATGGCTCTGAACGCTGAAAACTAAGAAGCGATAATGATGGCTCTGAACGCCGAAACCAAAAACGCGATGATGATGGCTCTAAACACCGAAACTGAAAATGTGATTATGAACGTCAAGCTGAAAATGTGATGATGATGGCTCTGAATGCCAAAAACTAAGAAGCGATAATGATGGCTCTGAATGCCGAAACCAAAAATGCGATGATGATGGCTCTGAACGCCGAAACTGAAAAATGCGACTCTAAACGTCAAACTGAAAATGTGATGATGATGGCTCTGAACGCCGAAACTAAGAAGCGATGATGATGGCTCTGAACGCCAAAACTGAAAATGCGATGATGATGGCTCTGAACGCCGAAACGGAGAAGCGATGATGATGGCTCTAAACGCCAAAACTAAAAATGATATAATGATGATGATTGTCGAACTATGAACATGGCTCTGAAAGCCAAATTGCGAAGAAATGATGGCTCTGAACGCCAACCTAAAAATAATAGCCATGAATGCCAAACAGAAACAACGGCTGTGAACGCCAATGATAACTATGAATGTCAAGCTGAGAAAGACAACTCTAAACGTCGTAAACGAGAGGACATGGTGGCTTTGAACACCAGGCTGAAAATGGACGAGTCTGAACGTCATAACCGATAATGGATGGCGGCTTTGAACGCCAAACTACAAGGAAATGATAAGGGGGAGGGGGGGGGGATATGCCTCAGTGTAGCATGCCGCCGCAACCCTCAATCCGCTGGAAGGGTCTGAAAGAGACTCCATGAGTCCCAAAAGATGCTCTACTAGCTAGTCAAAATGATCAGGTCGACGGTGAACATAGTCTCATGACCCGCTCGACGAAATCACGAGGTTTGTCGGAGTGTCGCAATAAGTTGAACTCCTCTAACTCATAATGCTCTGCCGGAAAAATCTATTGTCATCCCGAACGGAGAATCCGATAGTCTTAAGGAGTAGTCTGGTAAGAGACACACCACGATCTCAACATAACAATCTACTGAATCCTGGCTAGTGGGGTGATCAAAACCCGAACATCGTGCTCAACTGAAAGCTCATCTCGACGAAAGCATAGGAATAGTGACCAGTGAAGCAAATGCAACATCTCTCAACTGAGTAATGAAAACTGTAACAGATCTGTGAGAGAATGACCATCTTCATAGCTAAATCAGGGAAATATGCCCCAGTATGGCATCAAATATATCTGATCTGTCCTAATAACTCAAGAATAACTCCATGGGGACATACAAAGGATCTGACATGCACCCCACTAAAATGATGATGTGGGAATCAATGCACCCGAAATAATTCAATCCAAAAATCACAACAACGTCAGGAAGTATGAGTCTGACTAAATGACCCAAGAAAGGCTCCATCGGAGAATCAAGACAAAATAAAATCGAATCAGCCGGCCAACGTGTATCTCACAACTGGGGATGGTCATGCAAATCCACGGAAATCTACAAATCTCGACCAAAAGGGCAAATATGCCTCAGTATGGCATCGAATGTGTGACAGGTCGAAATGATCAAATGACATCAAATCATCCATCAGCAAATATGTAATCATGGTCATCTGAATCCATAACTGAATCATACCCACAGATCTAAGATGTACCTCCCAGATGGAGAAGCATGATGGCATCTAAGTGCCGAGAAGTGAGGGCCTAGCTGGATGGCTCCCGGGATGCTCCGCTAAGGAATCATTGTAAAAATAGCGAACATGTCATCGTCTCGGTGCGCATCTCATAAGTGGGGGTGATCACACAGCTCCATGAAGATCTATAACTCTCATCCAAAACGGAAATATGCCCTAGTATGGCACTAGATGTACGATAGGTCAGAAATCGGGTGACATGAAATCATCCATCATCAAATGCGCGATCTCCGTAATCCAAATCAAACCCAAACATCTATGAAATGTCTCCCGAAATAATAAGCATGACGACAACCAAATGCTGAAAAATGTGGGCCTGGCTGAATAGATCCAGAGAGGCTCACTGAAGGATCATGATAAAATAATGAACACGTCATCGTCTTGGCATACATCTCGTAAGTGGGGATAAGCATGCAACTCCATGAAGATCTGTAAATCTTGTCCAGGACGGAAATATGCTCCAGTATGGCGTCGAATGTACAATAGGTCAGAAACTAGGTGACATGGAATCATCTATCATTGAACATGTGATCTCTGTTATCCAAATCAAATCCAAACAACTAGGGAACGTCTCCCAGGATAAGAAACACGGCGGCAACCAAATGCTGAGAAATGTGGGCCTAGCTAAATGGCTCCACAGAGGCTCCACTGAGGGATCATCATAAAATAGTGAACCAGTCAATCATCTCAGCGTACATCTCGCAAGTGGGGATAAGCATGCAACTCTGTGAAGATCTATAGATCTCGCCTGAAACGGAATATGCCCTAATATGGCATCGGATGTGTGATAGGTCAGAAGAACAAGTGACATGAAACCATCTCTCATCAAACATGTAATCTTGGTCATCCGAATCTATAACTGAATCATGCCCACATATCCAAGATGTACCTCCCGGATGGAGAAGCATGATGGCATCTAAATGCCGAGAAGTGCGGGCCTAACCGGACGGCTCCCAAGAGTCTCTACTGAGGAATCATCATAAAAATGGCGAACGAGTCATCGTCTCGATACACGTCTCACAAGTAAGGATGATCAGGCGACTCAATGAAGATCCATAAATGTCACTCGAAATGGAATATGCCCCAGTATGGCATCGGATGTGTGACAGGTCAGAAAAACAAGTGACATCGAATCATCCCTCATCAAACGCGCAATCCCGGTGATCCAAACACATCTGAATTAGATCTAAACATCAAAGAGACGACTCCAAGAAGAAGAAGAGCCTGACGGAATGGCCTAAGAAAGACTCCACTTGGGGATCATGATAAGATAACAATTGGTCATCAACTCGGCATTCATCTCGTGAGCGATGAGGATCATGTGACTCCATGGAAAAGGGCACTGTACGCCCAAAATGGGAGATCGTAGTCTACGACTCTAAGTCAAACCACTAAAGGGTGATTAAAATCAAGATGATCAACTCACTAAAATGAGGACACAGCTATCTCTGGAAATGTGGTATGCCCTAAACAAAATGACGGTAGGGGGATGCCCTAAACAAACTAACAATGGGGGGATGCCCTAAACAAGTTGAAGGAAGGGGGATGCCCTAAACAAAATGACAGTAGGGGGATGCCCTAAACAAGCTAACACTAAGGGGATGTCCTAAACAAACTGGTCGTAGGGTGATGCCCTAAATAAACTGACGGTAGAGAGATGTTCTAAATAAACTGAAGAAAATGGGAAACCTCAAATAAACTAAAGGAAAGGAAGATGCCCTAAACAAAATGATAGTAGGGGGATGCCCTAAACAAACTGACAATAAGGGGATGCCCTAAACAAGCTGAAGGAAGGAGGAGAAGTATGCAATCCGCAAACGAAAACACCTAAAGCAAAAACAGGAAACAAGGAATGTGGTCTACAACCAGAAACACCCAAAATAACCCTAAATAAGTGATTGAGATAACAAACTCAATGAAAATGGAGGATGCCCCACTAAAAGACTTGGAAGTATCAGCAAATGGGTCAAACGACCATGAAATCAACAAGAGATATGATAAACCTAGAAATGGGGTATGCCCCAGTATGAGGACTCATAAGAATCAAGAAGTAGAACGAGTAGGAAGAAAATCTGCAAAATATCTCATGAACTCAAGGATGAGGGTATGCCCTAGTGTAAAATAGTAACCAATATAAGACACAGAATGTCACAGTACAAGACACTCTAGGATATGCTCAACGATGATGCAATGAAAAAGTTTAACATCAATGAATAAATGCTTAAACAAGACTATACATCACAGAAACTAATCAAAGCAAAACTAAACTAATGAACCAGACAAATGCTGACCAAAACTCTAAGTCTGAAATATAAGCAAAACAAAACACAACATATCAACTATTAATCATGAAAACATCAACACAAATATATCAACAACCTAATAGGCCCTGCCATCATGGAAAATATTGAACCTAATATCCAAAGGCATGTGAAAACTCAACCAAAAAGCTTAAGACTAATCTACATCTTCCTTTGATCAAAAGAAAAGGATATAGCCATGTAGGATGATGAAATATGTGGGCTCAAAAGATGTGAGGCTCTGACAAGATGGATGCAGGTATAATGGTGCTGAATGTAGGATGTATGAGTGTGTAACAAAGGAAAGCGGGTATCCAAGTCGAGCCAAGTATGTTGAGAAGTCTGAACCCAAAGTGTCAACGACTCTACGATCCATCAAAAGCAGCGATCATAAATAGGAGGTGGAGTCTCAATGTCAAAAATCAACAAGATGGCTATGCCCTAGTATGAATGCATCCTCTCAAGATGGGTAAGCCCTCAATGCAAGATAATATCTGAAAAGCATGTGTCTGGCATAAATCGTCATCTCACAAAATCCATCATCGATGGTTGGGCAATGCCCCAATGTGAGCAACTCCAAAGCAGACATCGATGAGAAGAGTACAACCAATCATACATCATCTAATCAAAATGAATCTCCACTCCTCAAAGTCACAGTGGTGGTGTGAAGAAAGTATCTGACCTCATCTAAAGAAAGAGCATGTCTTAATATGAAAAAGATCAATCAAAGTGATATGCCTCAACAAAAATGCACTCTGACATGATCATGCCCAAATATAAGCTGATATCTCTAAAATCAATCACCAATGAAAGGATTATGCCCTAGTATAATGCAATCTTTGAAATGACTAAACTCCGATGCATGCTCTCATAATTGTCAGTATCCTGATCCAATCATCTCAAACATCTGTCAACCATGATGAGAAGGCTATGCTCTTATAAACACATCCAATCAAAGCACCCAGTCATATCTCATACCCCAATGTGAAAGGAATCTAATCACCTCCAAGGAACAGCTATGCCTCAAAAACCATCATCAACTAAGAAATATGCCCTTATGCAAAGTACACCAGATGAAATATATCAAACATGCCTCATGCTCCAATGTGAAAAATGACGTCTGATCTCCTCCGAATGGTGGCCATGACTCAAAAATCCATCATCGACTGAGAGTAGTATGCCCTGGCATAACGGCCATCTAAAAAATCAAACCTCGACCAAGAAATGTGTGTCCCAATGCGATGTATCAAACAGAATGGCTGCATACCCGATAAAAAAACTCTCTAAGGTGGCTATGCCCCAGTATAGGGTCATACCACAACTCCTGGCCTATCATAATCAAAATGCCCTCCAACCAATCCCAAGTATCGCCCACATGAGAGCTATCAAAACACGATGCTTGATATCATGGCCTCAGGGTGGTCTTGAGACCCAGGATGTAACGTAGGCTAAGGTAATAAGGTGAAAGAAATGAAAGGAAACAAGGCTCAAATACCCAATGATCAGAAACTCATGCCCTCATATATGAAATGCAACATGTATAGTAAATCCCGTGAGCCATGGACCTAATGATGCCTAATGTGAATATGATGTTGATGAGGAGACGAATTGAGAAAAATGAACTGATAGTGATATGTGTAATAATGACGCGAAGAGAGTATCAAACCTGAGATGGGTTGCTGTAAGAAAAGAGTAAGACGTGAAGTGAAAATGATGAATTAGAAGCGAAAACGAGGATAAAGATGAAACAAATAACATAAAGAGGAGTAGTGATCAACTCAAATTAGACATGGAGTAAAGTCACATCAACAATGAACGTAATAATGGAAGGGACAATGACCCAGAGCTCTTAAAAGAAGGTCACTCATCTCGCTCTCAAAATATACAATAAAATGGATACAAAGCATGAAGGGTCTCAGAAATCTCACATACGAACTCCCATCAACAAACATACTCAATCAAGTGACCCTCGAACATCGATATACACGCTCAATGATAGAAAATAATACACACATGCGTCTTTCTTTTTTTTTCATTTTTTTTTTCATTTCATTATTTTTTTTTCTTTTTTTTTAACATACATACAAAATGTACATGCTCTAAACGCAAATGAAAAAACTCCCAAGATGAGGTCAAAAAATGGATAAACATACTCTCAAATGCTAATGTAGCATACACTCTCTCTGACGAAGTGGCCTTCTCAAACCGAGGATCCCTGGATCAGTGTCCGTGGGATAGATAGTGGGAATGATATAACTACCCTCCATGTAATGAACTGAGAAGGATCACCACTCAGGGAGAAAGGAGATGGTGCAAAACAAGCAGCATGTAGAATAGAGAAAATGAGATGGATAACACAACCGATGAAGTGTGATGAAAATGCAGGGGTGCAATGATAGGAAAATATAATGAGAAGAGCGTGTCCCTAAGTCCAAGGCTCATGAAACTCCCAAACAATGGATGCATATACTAAAGGGCCCCTATCCCGGTGTGAAAAATGTGAGCAAGGCGATAAGAAAGAAAGGTTATAATGCGCATGCGAGGCTCAATGGGCTAGCAACAGACTATATATATCAAAAGGGTGAAAGGGTACATGGCTAACCGAAATGAAGGCCACCCATCCTGCAACCACAGTCTCAAACATCGTGCTCTCAAGCCCTTAAATGATCGATACTAAAGATCAATATCCATCTGATATAATCGCGTCAAACCTCTGGAATCGTGCGCCAAACCATACTGAAAATGCTCCACAATAATCTCAAAGGTAATCCTCTCAAAGCAAAGTAAATGACGATCTCATCAGGCACAACTGCTCATCACAAGCTAACTCTCATCATACAAGATCAATCTCTATACTCATGGCAGAATAAGTGACAGTCCATCAAGTAATCGACCAATCCTCATGTCGTAAGCCACCCAAAAATCGTAAGCCATCCCTCGCCATGCGAGATCAACCCTAGGCTCAAACTCCTCACACTCTACTTGGTCAAATCAAAGAAATGATATACAAAGCTAGAACAACTAGGGATGGAAAGGTCATGTAATGATCTCAAAGGTGACGTTGTGTAACGCTAACAATGGATGGATGTAGGTCAAAGCAAAGTCAAGGTGTGAGAATGGGTAAGACACTGCTCTGATCATAAGAAGATGGGTCACAATCTCAAACTCCCTAAGTCAAATCTCCGATCCTATGCTAATAAGCTCAATATCCTCTATGATAGGTCAGGCCAAAGTGATCATGATGTATAAGTGACAATATGTCTCAAGTCAAAAGTACAAGACATCGTATGAAATACAGTCCTGTGATGGCAATCTAAAACTAGAAATATGGTAGAAACTCTAAGGTCATAAAGGTGTCCACTGTGAGATGGCTACAAATGTGACTAAACAATTTCTATCAGTGATCTAGAAAATGAATGAGGTGTGAAAAACAACACTATCACAAGATCAATACTCCATCAATAACCACATATCATTTACTCAACCTTCAACTCGAGCTCTATAAGAGAAAAATAATAAGGTGATCAAGGCAACTCTCTCGAAAAAAGTGTGAATGTGAAAATGTGTCTTTCACCTTTCTGTAATGAACATATGAGTGTCGAGTCGAAAATTGAATCAAGGATCAAACAAAGAATGGTGTATCGAACCTGTGATAGGTGCACAGTGTAAAAAGATGATCACGATCGATGAACATATCCCGAAGCATCCAATAAGTGACAACAAAGTGAAGGGGTGTGTCGAGCCAAGAAAGATAAACGAAAGCCCTAGGGAGAAAGCATGACAAACTCATCGAGTAAAAAGAACAAACTAAGGTGACATGGCAAAGGTGATCCAATCGATACTCAAACTCATACCAATCTCTGAGCACTCTCAAATGGAAACCCAAAAAGAGAAAACAATGAACCTAGGTGGTGACTAAAGCGCCTCTGAAGGCTCTCAGATGCACCCACGTGTGAGGAAGGAATCCTAATCAAAGGATCTAAGCTCATCCTACAAGGTCAAGGTGGACCTAAAATGAAATGGGTGGACTTTAAAAGATCCCTAGCAAAAGCGATCGTACCCTCTGGTGGTACGCAACCCTCTGCACGCCTCTGAAAAGAGGGGGTGCTTCCATGCAAGGTGGTCATCACCTCCACACATGCATTACCTCGACATCCCAGGGGGTTTCCTATGGTGAAAGTTCTCCTAATGGCAACTCTGATCACCCATCGACGATCTAAGGTGTACTGTGAGTGGTGTGGGTGCATCCGAAAATCCTATGAAACTAAAAGAAAACACACTGGCCACACAAATATCCTAAAATCTAGCTCTGGGCTATACAAGTCTTCAAAGTTCGGACTCCAATCAGCATCAATATGTCGACCACCTCCGAAATGCTCCCAAACATAGATATAGCCCATCGCTAGACCCTATTCCTAATCACTAGCTCGATCGAAGAGCAAACAAAGCAACGAGTCTCATATCAAATACGAGACCCTAGAAAACTAGGTCAACCGAGGCTAGGGACTTGGAGATAAGGGGATAGGTGTGTGTCCCACATAGACAAGCAACCCATACAATCACACGGAATGAGAGAAGTCATGCAACAGACAGTCATGCAAAACAGGTATATATCATCCAAATCTACACACAAACTAATCGAGAAGAATATCTAGTAATAATAGCATGCTCCATGATAATCAAGATAATATATACCCAAAAAAATCAATCATGTCAAATCAAATGATATACAATGGTGAGTCTATACATGTGAGGTAATCAGAACAAACATGGAAAAATCCGAGTCACTGTGCTAAGCAAGGTAAGATGATCAATCAACATATCAATGTCCCAAACAAATATAGCTATGAAGCACGAGAAAAATCGCCACAATCGGAATGCTCAATCAAGATAATCAATCATCATAATCGGCATGTCCATGCCTCAAATGAGTACAATAACCAAGCATGCATCCAATGATATCAAGAACTCTCAACGTGTAATCGAGAGATAGGTATCCATTGATCGATGTCAAATCAAATGACATACAATGGTGAGTCTATACATGTGAGGTAATCAGAACAAACATGGCAAAATCAGAGTCACTATGCTAAGCAAGGTAAAATGATCAATCAACATAATCAACATATCAATGTCCCAAACAAATATAACTATGAAGCACAGGAAAAATCGCCACAATCGGAATGCTCAATCAAGATAATCAATCATCATAATCGGCATGTCCATGCCTCAAATGAGTACAATAATCAAGCATGCATCCAATGATATCAAGAACTCTCAATGTGTAATTAAGAGATAGGTATCCACTGATCGACCAATCAAATGCCACATTTACTTCATCCTAAGTTCAAACTTGACCCTCTAAACAATCCCTAGTGGAGTCGCCATTTTGTGGACCCCACATTTCTACTCATGCACTTCCACTCGATGGCAAGCTTGATTTTTATTTGAAAATGATTTTATTTATTTATTATTAAAAAAAAGACTTGGAGTCGCCACTTATTTTTGTTTTATTTTTAAAAGGGTAAACAAAATAAGAAAGAAAACCTTAAGTGTGACTCCTTATTTTGGAAAAAGTGGTCTGTGAAAAACCGGATCGGGCTCGGGGGTCAGGTTACTTATCGGGAAGGCACGGTAAAGACCGTAGCACCCCTCTAAGTCCCTAAAGTCGGGTCCCTACTAATAAAATGAAGCTGACGTGACAATCAAAAGGAAAATCAATGGATACTCAAATCGATCATGCGCATATGGGAATCAAAACACACATAGAGAATGATCGAAATGGGAGTGGATGCGTACCTGGGCCACAAACGAGCAATGCGCTATCATAAAAATGGGGTCAGTGTACAATAAAGAGCACAAAACATATCACATGCATCATCAAACAGAAATTTAAACTGTTCGAGGGAAAACTTGATTTTTGAAATTTATTTGAAAATTGGAATCTTAGAGATTATTTGAAAATTGGAGCTTTAGAGATTATTTGAAATTTGGATTTTTAGGAATTAAATGTAAGAATGAGAATTTTAGAAATTAAATTTGAAAGAAATTGGAATTTAGAAAATTATTTTGAGAGTTTAAGATTAAAAAAAAAATTACGAAAATTGGGACTTTGGAAATTAAATTTTGAAGGAAATCAGAATTGAAAATTATTTGAGAAGTAGAAACTATGAAAATTGATCTATAAAAATTGGAAATCTTGAAAATCATTTGAAGGCGGAATTTTTAGAAATGAATGAATAAAATGATAATAATAATAATAATAATGATAATAATAAATGAGTAATCGGATAAATGCGATAATTGGAATATTGGAAACTGAAAATTAAGTTCAGAGATAGGAAAATTAGAATTTCAGATAACTAAATTTGGAAATCGGAATTTTGAAAAATTATTTAAAGACAGAATTTTAAATGAATGAATAAGTGAATAAATAAATAAATGAAATAATAATAATAACGAAATAATAATGATGTGATAAATAATTGCGAAAGTTAGAATTTTGGAAATTGTAAATTGAACATAGAGATTAGAAATTCGAAGGATTATTTAGAGATGAGATTTTAAATATATGAATAAGTGAATAAGTAAATTAATAGAATAATAATAATAACGAAAATAATCATTAAACAAATGAATGTGAATAGTGAAATTTTTTAGATTGGAAATCAGATTTTTGAATAATTGTTTAAAAACGGAATTTTTTTTTAAATAAATAAATATGAAACAATAATAATAATAACAAAAATAATATTTAAACGAATGAACATGAATAGTGGAATTTTTTAGATTGAAAATTAAATTTGGAAGTCAGATTTTTGAAGAATTGAACTTTATATGATTGGAATATAAATAAATAAATATGGAATAATAATAATAATAATAATAATAACGAAAATAATATTTAAACGAATGAACGTGAATAGTGTTATTTTGAGATTGAAAATTAAATTTGGAAATCAGATTTTTGAAGAATTGAACTTTAATGATTAGAATTTTTAAAAGAAATAAATAAATGGAATTATAATAATAATAAAAATAATAATATTTAAATGAATGAAAATGAATAGTGGAATTTTTATATTGAAAATTAAATTTGGAAGTCAGATTTTTGAAGAATTGAACTTTAATGATTGGAATTTTTAAAAGACATAAATAAATAAATGGAATTATAATGATAATAATGAAAATAATATTTAAACGAATGAAAATGAATAATAGAATTTTTTAGATTGAAAATTAAATTTGGAAATTAGATTTTTGAAGAATTGAATTTTAATGATTGGAATTTAAAAAAAAATGGAATTATAATAATAATAACGAAAGTAATATTTAAACGAATGAAAATGAATAGTGAAATTTTTTAGATTGAAAATTAAATTTAGAAGTCAGATTTTTGAAGAATTAAACTTTAATGATTGAAAATTTTAAAAGAAATAAATAAAATAATAACAATAATGAAAATAGAGACGATTAAATAAATAAATTTAGAAATTTGGGATTTTGGAAATTGAGAAATGGAATTTAGATTTGAAAGAAATGGGAGTTTCTAAAATTCATTTGAAGGGGGCATTTTAAAAATAAATAGATAAATAAATTTGAAATGTTGGAATTTTTGGAAGATTAAATTTATAAATTTGAATCTTGGAATATTAAATTTAAAATCAGAACCTTAGAAAACTATTTCGAGAATTAAATTGAAAGAAAAATAAAATAAAATAAAATAAAGAATAATAATAATAACAATAATAATAAATAAACAAATAATTAGAGTTTCGGATAATTGAATTTCAACAATTAAAGTTTGATAAACTAAATTGACCCGACACTATTCATATTAAAAAAAAAAAAAAGAATTCCAAGACTGCCCTCAAATGTGGCACCTTTCATCTCTTTCGTTAAGCTCCCCCGTACCCTAATTTCATTATGAAGCAAACAATTCCAGTTATTCCAAGAACAAGAGGTAGAGCTCAGCACGTTTAACCATTCATAAAGTTTAAAGTTTCTATGATAAGAGCAGAAACCATGCAAAATGAAAAACTGAATAACATATGCAGATACCCATTTAAGAAACCGAAACTAATTATGTTGTGCAACTTCAGGTAAGTTTTTAATAGAGCAAGAGAATACATATTAATTGCTATAAACTCATTAAGAGTGAGATAGACCAAAAAGCTTATACAATGTTTTAACACGTGAACTAACCAGAGAGAGAAAACCAATCACCACTTAAAAACCATGAAGCCACCTGCCATGATACAATCTGGAAGCAAAACGTGCAGCCATCTCTGGATGTAAAGTGCCAACCTAAATCGCAAATTCCTTGCCTTCCCGGAAACTCAAGACCTAATTCGAACGGTGACTTCTTGAGTCAATCCGGGTGGAGCTCCGTGGTGTAAGCTCTTCATTTGGCAAGACCTCTAATTCTTTTAACTTTCCTAGCAGACCAAGGCTGGAACGCTAGCTTTTTATAAGAGAAGAAGATGGGGTATTTAACACCCAGAAATGATCAAGATGGATCTTTTACCAGGGTCTCGGTGGCTCACTCGCTGACCTTCCAGATTTATCTGGAAGTCTCTTCTCCGTGCCAGATGTGCTCGCCTTTCAGCACTCGTCTAAACGCAGAGGTACTCCCCTCCTCCTCTCCGTCCAATTTTCTCTCCAGAAAAACTCCAACAAAAACCTCCCCAAAAAAACCCCTCACTCTGGAAAAAAAAAAAAAAAAAACCCTAAAAGTCTCTCCTCACCACCATGACCTCCCTCACATCTCCATCCCCCGAATCCGCCGACTCACCCATCTCCAGTCCAGCTTTCACCCACTTTTTTGTCCTATGATCAAAACATCTCATCATGAACGTAGAGGTAGGTGGTCTGTGATCCCATGCAGCCCTTCAACACTTGAAGAAACCGGCCCCCACTCATTCCTACAGCCAGCTGCTAGCTTTCCCGGGTTTGAGAAAAACCCAAGGTCCAAGAGGGGTTTACAGTATGACATTTTACATTCTTTAAATACTCATATTTCAAATGATATATAAAAAGTGGTATCTTATTTTATTTTGCTTTTGTTATTACAATTTCAATTTACCAATAGCTATGAAGACAATTTGTATTGCCAATTATTTCATAACTAGAAATTATATATAAAATAGTTAAGGAATAATTTTATAGCTAAAATTTATGCAGACAATTTTTAATTTTGTTGTATAAACAAAAGTTATATAGAACAAATTTATCAATTAATAATTTGATAGAATTTTATGGTCAAAAGCTACGCAAAAAAAAAAAAAAAAAAAAAAAAAATAGTTTGTTTATGCAATTTTTAAAAAAAATTTCGTATATTCATAAATAAATGTTATGATAAAATTATTTTTTTTTTCATTTTTATTATTTAGTAAATGTTGCCTAATTATTATATTAGTTTCCAATGTCTGCCAACATAAGTATTTCTCCTTATCATAATATGAAAGTATTATCTCGTATTATATTATATAGTCGAAAGCTATATATAGAAAGATATTTGAATATACTATTATAGTTGGAAGCAATATAATTACTATAGCAGCCTGAAGCTACATAAAAAATAATTTATATATTCTTATAACTTGAAGCGATATATATATATATATATATATATATAGTCGAAAGCTATATATAGAAAGATATTTGAATATACTATTATAATTGGAAGCAATATAATTACTATAGTAGCCTGAAGCTACATAAAAAATAATTTATATATTCTTATAACTTGAAGCGATATATATATATTTTGCATATTCTTTTATGTACAAAATTATGTAAAATACTTTCCTAGCTTGAAGTTATGTGACAAGAAACATGCATTTCCAATAAATGGAAGTTATGAAGAGTTATTATTTTATATATTATTATAGTTTGAAGCTTTATAAAAACTATTCAACATTTTTCTCATAGCTAAAATCTATGTACAAAAGTTAATATGGTACTAATTTCTCATAGCTAGGAGCTATATAAAAAAGTTAATTTTATAATCGCTCATAACTAGACATAAAATTTATGGATTAAAGCCATTGTACATGGAAAAGAATATTATATGAATAGTTACATGTGTTCCATATTTTAAAGTTTTACTTAAATATTCTTAGTTTTCTGTTGGATATATTATTACATATAATTTTTATTAAACTACAATGCTTGTTTTATTTATTATATGATAAAATTATATGAGTTGTTATTTCTTTTAAACCCATTTAATTGATAATGGTTTTCAATATATTATTTGATCACATATCTATAGGTCATAAACATGTCACAAACTTGAATTTGTGACTTTTGACATTTTGGTCCAAATTATTTCAATAATTAAGGAAGAAACTATTATATCCTTATAAGATAACTAAAAAGTATTAATCTTCTTCCCTAATTATCATTCTCTATGAAACTTTAGTTCTAAATAGCTCATTCCATCCATCATATGGAATAATTGAAAGAGGTATATGATCACCAACAAACTATGATCCTCCCAAAGCTCATTATAACTAAGGAAAAATCGTATCATGTCCTATTGAGTTGCCAACATTCCTTAAAGTTAATGCAATCAAAAAAAAATTTCACCATGGATTGAGATGTGATCCCAATCATGGTACATGATATAAAATAACTTCTAACACTATGGTGATCATTATTAAAGAAGACCACACCTTACCACCAAAAGTGGTAAAATGATACAAAAAGAAAGATAAGTTTACAGAATAAGCCCACCTAAAATCATTAAAATAGATGATTGTTAAAGGTATGACATGCAAGGGTATTTGATTATACCATCCATATGATCAAATATTTTGTTGACCTTAACAAATTCTATTAAAATAAAAGAATAGAAGATAGAGATGTACTTTATTGATAAAGATGGTAATCAACATTTCTCTAAAAATCCTAAAAGTAAAGTTGACTAATTGATTAGTGATAAAAATGGTTATTCTTAAATTCTCAACAAATATATTTACTTTCTTATGCCATGTCTTTAGAAGATTTAATATTATATCATTAGTAGCATACCATTCCATATGACCAATACTTTGCATTTGATCAAATCCATGAGAATCTAAGGGGACTAATTTGGTCCTTTGAGGTTAACAATAATGCACCAGTCCATTACAATATCACACAAATATGTATTAAAGAACCAAACATTTATCTCCCTATTGACTGATTGATTAGCACTCAAAACTAGTGTTTTTTCTATATAATAAAATAGGTTTTTGAATAACTTTTAAGTGAAAATCATTATCTTTTAGTTTAAATATATGCTAAGCCCCAAATGGAAGACTAATATTTACATCTAGTGAAGAATGCATCAAGAAGAAGATAATATGTGCATAAATATAAGTACATGGCAACCTAAGATTTAAGGATGTTGGAAGCAAGGTCAAGATGCTTGAATGCATGAAAAAAGATAAAGAAAAAAAAATCAATATAAGTTAGGGAATTTTGATACAACAATCTAATACCAAGAACTCATTTCAATACACATCGATACCACTTCAATAAAAGAAAGCAAATCAATTAGGATACAAAGAATTTGAGGCATTATCGAAATGAATTTTGATAATGGGTGATACTCCATTTCAATACTAGAAGCCAATTTTGATACCACTATGGAGGTATCGAAATCACCAATTTCAATCTTATAGAGATCCACTGAGTTCAAGAGTTTAGAAAAATGGATTTTGATACAATTTTGATACAATAGATAAATTTTGATACCATTTCGATATAGTGAAGGTATCAAAATTTCATTGTAGAAGCATTCTAAAGATACATAAAGCTTGAAGGATTATCAAAATGAATTTCAATACATCACAATACTATTTTGATACATGGTGACACATTTAGATACAATTTCGATACAAGGAGCAAAATTTTGATATATGATACATGAAGATACACTATGATACAATTTTGATACGTGACAATTCATGAATATGCACTATGATACATGCCAACACCAATTTTGATACCACATTGGAAACATGCTAGAGGTTTAGAAGGTTTGGGCATTTATCGAAATTCATTCTAACAGTAATATGGAGGTACCAGAATTTCAGCCAATATGAGTTAGGATTTCCATAATTTTACTTCAAGACTTGCATCATTTCCATAGAGAGAAGAGCCAGATGAAAGATTGTGAATGTAGCTTTCAAGAGTTGAAGTGCAAATTAATGATAGCTCCTATTTTAATTAATCTTTCAAGTTCAAGAGGATTTGCGTTGTATAGTGATGTCTCTTATCAGGGTTTGGGTTATGTCCTTATGCAGCATAGGAAAGTTATGGCTTATGCTTTTAGATAGTTAAAGCCTTATGAGAAAAATTACCTCACTCATGATCTAGAGTTAGATGTATTGATTTTTGCACTTAAGATTTGGAGACATTTTATCTTTGGTGAAACTTATGAGATATTCACAAATCATAAGAGTTTGAAGTATTTGTTTTTTTTAAAGGAATTAAATATGAGACAAATGAGATAAATAGAATTACTTAAAGATTGTCATTGTGTTATGAGGTGTCATCCAAGGAAGACGAATGCTATGACTAATGCCTTGAGCAGAAAATTAGTTGGCTCCTTAGCAACAATCAAAGGTGGTTAGAGGTGATTGCTAGAGGATTTGAGGAGTTTACAAGTCTATATTAAATTTTTGGACTCGGGAGCACTTGTAGTCAGTTTTAGTGTACAACCAAACTTGGTTGAGAGAATTAAGACCCTATAAAAGAATGATTTGCAATTAGTGAAACTTATGGAAGAAGTTAAAAAGGGCGATAACTCTTACTTTGTTTTATCTGATGATAAGATCTTGAGATTTGGGACTAGACTTCGTGTTCCAAAAGCTAGAGACTTAAAGAGGGAGCTTTTGGAAGAAACTCATTGTTCTAGGCTTACAATCCATCCAAGAGGGATGACGATGTATAAAGATTTAATGCAAAATTACTGGTGATCAGATATAAACTGAAATATTACATAATTTTGTGGCTTAGTGTTTGGTGTGTCAACTAGTGAAAGTTGAGCATCAACAACTAGCAAAGTCTTTGCAACCACTTTCTATTCTTGAATGGAAGTGGGAACATATTACCATGGATTTTGTGATAGGGTTGCCTAGAACCTTAGAGAGGGGTACTAATACTATTTGGGTGATTGTTGATCGATTGAAGAAGTTTGGTCACTTTTTAATAATACTATTTAGGTGATTGTTGATCGGTTGAAGAAGTTTGGTCACTTTTTGCCTATGAAAGTCAATTTTTCTATGGACCATCTGGCTTCTCTATATGTTAAGGAGATTGTAAGAATGCATGGGGTACCTATTTCTATAAAATCAGATAGGGATCCTCATTTTACTTCTAGATTTTATCATAGTCCACAGAAAGCTTTAGGTACTAAGTTGAGTTTCAGTACTACTTTCCATCCTCAAATCGATGGTAATCGGAGTTTGGGAAGATTTGTTGAAAGCTTATGTTCTAGACTTGAAAAGTAATTAAGATGACTACTTACCTTTAGTAGAGTTTGTCTATAATAATAGCTTTCAAACTCGCATTAGGATGACACATTTTAAGAGGTTGTATGGTAGAAAATGTCGATCTCCTACTTGTTAGTATGATGTTGGAGAGAGGGAACTTTTGGGTCCTGAACTTGTACAATTGATTGTTGAAAGGGTTGCCTTGATTAAAGAGAGATTGAAAGCAATTCAAAATAGATAGAAGAGTTATGTTGGCAATTATAGGCGAAATTTAGAGTTTGAGGTAGGTGATCCTGTTTTCTTAAAAGTTTCAATTATATAGTCTGTGATGAGATTTGGGAGAAAGGGAAAGCTCAGTCCTCAATTTGTGGGTTGATTTGAAATTTCTTTTAAAAGTAGGCACTTTGGCATATAAAGTGGTCTTGACCACGAGCCTATCTAAGATTCATAATGTATTCTATGTACGGACTTTGAGAAAATACGTCTTTGATCCCTCTCATGTTGTGGAGTTTGAGCCTATTTAGAATTTTGAGGACTTGGCTTATGAAGAAGTACCCATTTAGATTGTGGATGTGATGGACAAGGTGCTACATCATGTTGTTGTCAAGTTGGTAAAGGTCCAGTGGAGCAATCATAGTATTCAAGAGGCCACTTGGGAATTAGAAGAGGAGATGAGAGAAAAGAATCCTCAATTATTTCAAAACTTAAGTATGTCAAGTTCAGAGAACTAAACTTTTGTTAAAAGAAGGAGGATGTAACACCCTAAATTTTTTGGGATTAAAGTAGTAAATTAAAAAAATATAAATAAATAGTTAAATAAATTTATTAAGGGTAGAAAAATCTTTTCATATTTAAAAGTCTTAAGTATAAATTAGATTTTTCTTGTCTTATCTATTAAAAAAAAACCCCTTTGCATAGAGATCAGAGAGTGTAAGGCAAAGTAAGGTTGATGATTTGAAGGTTTATGGTTGAAGATCAGTTTTTCAAGTGAGATTTTAACTCTTAGATTAGTATTTTAGATTTGTTAATTAGTTTTAAACACTTGATATTCTTTGAAAAATCTCAATCTAGATAAGGATTGATTATTTAATTTTTAGATAAAAAAGATTGGAAATTTATGAATATAGGTTAGCTTACTGATGAAAATAGAGAAAATTCAAATTTTCAAATAAGTATATCTAAGCAATGAAATTAACAAAAAAAAAATAGAATAAACGAAATCATAGATCTTGAGCAAAAAACAAAAAAACAAAAACAAAAGTTACATGATCTGTGGAAGCGTGAAAAAAAAAAAAAAAAAAGTTTTGTGGTCGTGTGTACAATGATAGTTAGAAAGAAAAAAAAAAGTGTGTGCTTGTGAAATAAAATCATGGTTTTAAAATCGGACCGAACCGGCCGGTTCGACCGTCGACCAGTCATGGTTCCAGTCTGGTATGGTCAATTAGACTAGAAACGGGTTGAATCGAGATCGAACCGGTTGAACCGGTGATTCAACCAGTGAACCAAACGAATCAGCCGGTTCATTCCGAACCGTTTAGTTCGATTCAATTTTTTTTTTCAAGATCAAAACGACACCATTTTGGAGGATATAAAACCTCCTTCTCCAAACCCTCCCTCTCCAAACCGCAGCTGCTGCTCGCCCCCAACGCATCGTGATAGGCTCCCAGCGCCAGCCGTTGCACTGTGCAAAATCTCCTTCCACCGGTCGTTGCAAGATCACCATTGCTTGAGTCTCATCTTCCTCGCCGCATCGTTGCAAGACGCCAAGCCACCCCCTGGCGTTGGAACCCTGGCTGTAAACCCCCTTCGGCCGCCTGTAAGCCCCCACTCTACTATTGTAACCTCCCCTACAGTAGCTACAAGCCTGTAACCTGGAAAAATGGAAATCAAGGTATGATATTATTATTTAACCCGATTGGGTCTTCTCTCTTTCCTCATCGTGTCTTCTCAAATGGAATCTTGTACAGGATATTGTTGTGTAGGAAATTAATTTACATACAGGTTCGTGTTATAAACTTTACTGTGTGTTTTCTGAAACCCATCCTAAAGCCGAACTGGCAAGTTATGAGCATTGCCAAAAGCCCAATTGCCTGTAGGGTTTGACTCAATAGCATCGAGAGCACAAGCCCACGATTTCAACCAAATAGAAAATTGAAAATTTCTGGAAATTGTTTGAGGTTTCTTAGAGAATTTAAGTGATGGAGATTGTATTGGATAGCTGGGCAAGAAGAGTATGCCTCGAAAACTTGGGGGTCATGGGGATTCGGTCCCAACCAGAGAAACTATTAAGATGCAGTGGTGCTTAGCTTCAAAGAAAGAAAAAAAAATAAAGGCATTGGGTCTTAAGATAATACATTGTTGTTTTTAAGTTCTTTTCATATAAAATTCTTGATGTGATTATTACTTATAAAAAAGTCAGACATGATGTTGCATTTGGTTGGTATGGGGAACAATTTACATACTGATTCATGTCATAAAAAAAGTTGGGAATGATGTTGCATCTCGTAACAATTTAGATAGAATTTATTAGTTTATTAATTTTTAATAATATATAAAATAATAAAATATATATTTATGACGTCATCGATTTGACCATTGGTCCGACCAGTGAACCGTGAATAGGTAATTTTTCTGATTCAATAACCAGTTTAGTTCTAAAAACATTGAATAAAATAGAATTTAATTAGTGAAATAAAATTGTAATTTAATTAAAATAGTGATATACTAAGCAAGGATGAAAATATGGGTAAACACGGAAATATTGATACTTAGATTTTATGAATATAAAAAATATCGGTAAAATATTAGTGGATGTTTTGATAAAAATATCTATATGACAGAAATTGTTCAAAATTCGTGAAAATGCTTGAAAAAGCTTCAAAAAAAATTATAGAATAAGCAAAAATACACCTATTAAAGTTATTTTGCAAGTATAATTGAGATAGGTATGGTTAAGAATAATATTTACCAATTTTTTAAAAATTATTTTAAATTCCTTTAATATGTTTATATTCACTTATTTTAAAAATTAAAAACAACTTTTTTTAAAACATTTTTTTTACATTTTAGATAACAAATTAAATCATTTTAAAGATTTATATAAATATTTTATTTAAGAATTGATTTTTAAAATTTTATTACAAATTTGTAGTAACAACTTCTACTATTGATATTAATTTATTTAAATAATTAAAATTATTAAAAATTATGTTAGGAGTTCATTAACTTTTTTTTATATTTTATCAACTTTTGAATAAATTTATATTTTGAATATTTTAAAATAAAAACAATCAAAATTAAATAAAATTAAAAGTGAAGTAATTATAATTTAAAAAATATGATTAATGACATAAATGATGACATATTTAATATTAAAACTATAATTTATTTAATTCAAATGTGCTCAATAATGTAAAATAAATGATGATACAATGATTTTTTTAATATTTATATTTTTATATTTAATGTTCATATAAATGATATAAAAAAAGACTTCTTAAGAAAATTATAATGATAGTTTTTATACTTTTAGTAATCAATTAATGAAATAAAATAAAATAATTAGAATTTATTTATTTATTAAAATATTTGTTTTAGTACTTTAGTTTTATGATGGCTTTAATATATTAATGTTATGCATATATATATATATATATACAAGAGTCAAGTTGCCCTGGTGGTTGCTTAGGTTCAATTCCATCATTTCAATGCAAATTTGAATCCCTTTCGTGTCACAATTTTGGAAAAAAATTCGAAAAATCGCTCATTCAAAATTTCAATGGCAATATCGTATTGACCCATGCTATAGACGCTATTTCGCGTATTCTGAAATTTCAAACCTTTTGGTTCTTATAA
This sequence comes from Vitis riparia, assembly GCF_004353265.1. Taxonomy (NCBI): domain Eukaryota; kingdom Viridiplantae; phylum Streptophyta; class Magnoliopsida; order Vitales; family Vitaceae; genus Vitis; species Vitis riparia. The sequence continues at coordinate 12,480,779 of NC_048446.1, read as the reverse complement.
TCAAATTGAAAAAAAAAAAAAAAAGTTTTATATAATTAGAAACTTATTAATTTTACTTAAATAAGGAATAGATTAATTAAATTATCTTTCATAATTAGAAATATTAATGCCTAAATTTATAGGATTGTCAAAGTTATAATTTTAGATAAATAATCAATAATAATAATTATTTTTCTTATGTTATGTTAGGTGAGGAGTTTCTTCAGGATTAATTTCGTCAAAGTTTTTGAGTGCTTTTGAGGTAAGGAAAATTAATGCAGATTTTATAAAAAAAAATAATTTACTTTTTATATATTATTTTGAAATGTGTAAAATATTACTTTTGTTTTTATGCATGAATCAAACATATTTTGCATAAAAAAAATATATTAGAACTTTTTCTTTTGTTTTACATCAGAAAAAATATAAAAATATATGTTTTTTTTTAAGTTTTTAATAAATGAAATAAAGTGTTTGATTTTGATTGTTTGACCCAAGTGAATGAGATACAATAGTTAACATTTTGATTAACTCAAAAGTTTTTATGAGAAAGAATGTACATTATTCTTCTATTTTTAATTATAATTGAAAATGTTTTATCCATGAAATTGTATTAATATTTTTTTATTGAGCTTTAAAAGTCTTTCAATTTAATTTCTATTTACAAAGGAATCAATTTCTTTACCAACTTTATTTATGAACATATTTTCAATCCAATTTTATTAAAAATAAAATTCTACAACTTCAATTTGCAAATTCCATTCTTATTACAAAAATATTTGAGACTTTTATTTACAAAAATTACTTTTAATCTCAGTTTAATTAAGGAAATAGAATTCTTTTTTTTTTTAAATCAATTTTTTAGGACAATTTTATTAAAAACTAACTTTTGGGACGATTTTATTTACAAAAAAAATTTTAGGGGTAATTTTTATCAAACAAATAAATTTTCAAACAATTATTACTAAAAACAATTTTTTTCAATTTTCATTAAAAATAATTTTCCCATTTTCCTAAAATAATTTTTCTAAATTTTTATTAAAAAGAATATTTTAAAACTATTATTTTATTAAAACATGTTTACTAAATTATTCATCTTATTTAAACAAAATTTCTGGTTTGTTTGACATTCAATTCTGTACACAACAAATAAATATATGCAAATAAATATTTACAAAAACCAATAAAATAAAAACAAATAATAGTGAAATATAAGACGTGTATCCAAACAATCTTACAGCAAGTTCAATGCTTCATTTACAATTTTTTGAGTCTCACTTTGTTCCAATTTCATATTCTACATGTCATGAATTTGTCTTCAACTAATAGAAATTACAGAGGCTCATGCAAAAACAAAAATAATTGAAATATAAATATAAAAAAATATACAAAGTTCAAAACAAATATTCAAGTCCAAATTCACACTTTAAATTAGTCCAATAAATTAAAATGGACTCAAATTAACAAATATAATTCAATTAAAATATCTCATATGTCATAAGGCCTAATCCAAAATTTTCGAATTAATGACCAATATATAAGCATAATCAACCAAGTCCAAAAATTTGATAATTAAAACAAATTTCATTAGGCCTACAGTCAATATCTCATAATCCAAAATAATTGAATTCAATTTAATATGTAAAGCCGAAATAACATCCAAAATATACCACAATTATCTCTTGTCCAAATTAAATATTTCAAATTGATAAAACTTATATCAATTATCACTCAATCGAACCAATTTTACTCATAACAAATGAGCACAAGTTTCATATTAATTAACAATCTCACATTAAGGATATATAAGCCCAAAGAAATAAGAGTTCAAGCTCAATCCAATAAGCTCAAATAAATAATTAATATGCAATTGACGTAATCCAAAAATACCAAATTAATCAACAAATGCAATGTATTCACAAAACCAAATTTTATATTAATTAACAAAATCTAAATTTCATATTAATTCAACCATTCAAATCACATAAACAAAAAAAAATGATAATAATAATAAATAAATAAATAAAATAAATAAATACATAAATGGGCTTACACTTTTTTTTTTTTAAGAATCTATGAGTCGCCGGAATTATTGGCCGGCGACGGGTGGCTGGAGTTGAAGGGAGAAAGAAAGAAAAAAAAACAAAGGAAAAGGAAAATCAAATAAAATAAAATGAGAAAGTGAAAGAAGGAAAGAGATCGCCGGCCGGCAATGGCTCCTCGGCAGTGACTGGCCGGTTGTCCTAACGACGGCGGTGAGGAGTGATAGATTTTTGGGAAACTAAAATAAAATAAAATGTAATAAAAGGAAGAGTATAAATGGGAGCAAAAAGAATGGGAGAAGAGGGGAGGGAGAGAAGGTCGTGCGGTGTATGGAGTGTCGTCTATGCGGCAGTGTGGAGGAAGAAGAGGAAGAGCAGCAGCCCCAAAAAAATGGGAAAAGAAAAGGAAGAAAAAAGTGAAAAGGTAGAGGAGAGAAAGGTGGGGGGTGGGTGTGGGGTTGGTTGGAGGCTACAAATGTCGAGAAGGAAAAAAGAGTGAGAAGATAGAGGAGAGATATGGAGTGGTATGGGAAAGGGAAAGGTAGGAAAGAAGAAAGAAAAGAAAAGAAAGGAAATAATAATAATAATAATATATGATATAATATAAAATATAAAATAAGAAAAATTAAGATTTAAAAGATATGAATAAATGAAAAAAATCAAATATGTTTGGATTAAAACACTAAGGATAAAATGAGGTTAAAAATTAATATAAAAATAAAATTAGGATAAATTTTAAGGTTTATATGATAGTATTTTGATTGATGCATTAGTTTTAAAGTTAGTTTTGAAAAATTATAAAATTTTAGTTCTATTAATTTGATAATTGATAATTTTCAATATAAAATAAATATTTGTGTCAATTTATATTTTTTTAAGTCTTTGAATTTGAAATGTGAAATGAAGGTTACACCCTTGTGTTGGAGATGACAATTATGGGTACATACACATAAATTTTAACTTAAGGGAAAAAAACCTTCTTTGAAAGGTCATTTTGTACTGAGAAAAAATGTTCATGGCATCACCGAGACATCTCCCTCTGAATGCATGTGGCCTAACTTCTGTCAAATCCAAAAAAAGAAAAAGAAATAATGATAATAAAAAGAACGGTAATAATTAAAAATTGGAAAAAAAAAAAGAAAAAAAAAGGGACACCACTCATTTCACCCATGACTTCCTTTACACTGCTCTTGCTAGCATTTATCTTCTGCCGTTGCTCATTACTGTCTTGCACGATTCTTTACTTTTTTGCTGCAGGCCGTAGGCTTTTGTTGCTTGTGAATTGCTGATACATAACCCCACCCATCATACAAATCAAAAGGCCCACAGTCCCCACAAACTTAGAATGCTTGTCCCATACCACCAGATTAATCACCACCGTCAACAGCTTGTTCACTGTCCCAAGAACTGTAAACCCAGTTGCAGAAATCGCCCTTCTGCAAGAAAACCCAAAGAAAGAGATGGATAGACCAAACAAACATGACAAACCCACTGGCAAAACCACCTCAAAGGAGTACCAATTCCATTCATGGACCTCATGCCTTAGCTTCTCCCACTCTCCCATTACCAGCAACTCCAATGGAAACAACAGGAGAGCCTCGAGATTATTGTAGAGGACAAGGCCCCAAGTCTTTAAACCTATGTTCATAACCACATGCTTTATGTATACGAAGTCTATGGACATGCTCACCAAGTAGGCCACTCCCCAGCTATACGCCATGACACTGAACTGATTATCTGTTAGCACATAAAGCACACTTCCACCGAAAATGGTGGCGAGGGAGAGCCAAGTCTTTACTGACGGCCATGGCTGGTGCAAGAAGAGGGTCTCTCCCACTGCAACAAAGATGGGGACAGCTGACCTTACCACGATGAACGTGTCAACGTTGGAGTGGAGGAGGAGCTCACTGTTGGTGAAGATGGAGATGTAGAACAAGACTGCAGCCGGGAAGAACCGCCACAACGTGTGGCCGTGAAGACCACCATGATCTATGAGCTTGAGCCACCCGCCGATGAGGACTCCGGCGACGCTTGTGAAGTACTGTAGAGCAGTAAGTGCTCCTGGATATGGGAATCTCATGACTGCCCATTTGTTGATGATGGAAAGGAGTGACGCAGAGATGCAGTATCCCAAGGCAACTCCATAGATTGAAGCTCGGCGGAGCAAGGCTTTGCAGCAGGTTGCTGGGTTTTGGGTGGAAGAGGAAAGGGTTTCTGAGGCCTTGCGGGGCTCAACAGCTTTGGGATTTTCCTCATCGTTGGACATGGATCTGAAGCATAAGCCAAAATTTACATTTCGCTGTTAGCTATTGTACTCGATTTGTAAGGGAAATGTGAGGCTGAACATTGGGATCCATGTGAACAGATATAAAATATGGTTAAAACCTTGAGATCTGATGAGAAAAATGGTACTAGTACTTGTAACACCAATTGTACGCAGTGTTAGGGGTGATTCTTCTTGAAAACGAAGGGTAAATATCACTTGCATATTTGCTGTATTAACTCATGTGATTTAGTACCAATAATTAAATAAGACATAAGAAGAAAAGGTAGCATGAAACCGCTGATTAAAATATCTGTGTGTCGGTACATGGAAACAAAATTCCCCACAGAAGTATGGTGACGTTGACCAAGTCAAAGCTCGAAAACGAGCTGTTTCCATGATGCCTAAGGAGTTGAACCTCCAACCAAAAGGTTGGTTGAGCACCCACTCACCATTGGGGTAAGCTTACCCTTGTTAATTATTTTGAACTAAATTTATATAGATTAAAAGTTTTCATATACACAAAATATTAAAATAATACTTTAAATAATAAATTAATTATAATTATTTTATAATTAGATAAAAAAATTTCATTTAATTGAGTAACAAAAAGTTTTTAATATCATTAATATATTAATTAAATATTAAAAAATTATACATTTTATCATCATTTATTTTATATCATTTAATTAAATATATTATAATCAAATATCACAATATTATTATCGAATAATATTTGATGTAATTTAATTATTAATATATATATATATATATATATATATATATATTAATTTATTCAACAAAACAACTTCAAAATTTCTAAGAGTTTTATTTTACATTTTCAAAAGTTTAATTCAATTTTAATTTAATCGATATTTTGTATTAAAATATCTTTTGATATATATGTAAAATCGAACTACCAATATATCCGTAATTACTGATATTTTTATTATTGCATGAAACCATTGTTTCATAGAAAATACTAATTTCACCATAATTGTTACTATTTACTACAAAATTTGAATCAAGTATTTTTTTTTTTCATAAATAGGATTATTTGGTTAAAAGGATGAAATAATCTAAATTCTTAAAAATAACCCCCCTACTTGAATGTGATATTGAATTGTTTCTATATAAGGTTTGGAAGAAATCTTTTCACTTCTTCTATTGAAACAAAGATTTTCCCCCTCCTCATAGAAAGGTTGGATCCCTTGGAAATATTGCTACAACTACATAGAATACATCCTAGGATACATACAGCCATTATTAGGGAGGAGGATTATCCACAAAGGAAAGTGCCTCGAAAATATAAAAGCACGACAGATTTCAGTAGCAATGAATGCAATTCAGAGAAGGTAAAAAAGGATGCAAATATGGAGTGCAGTAATGTGTGAGGGAAGAAAATACCGGTCATTAATAGTGGTAGTTGGCATTCATGGTGGTCATTTCTCTGTCACATTAAAAAGGAGAAAGAGGAGATTCTACCATCCGTATATGCCTAATGGGCTTTTTCAGGAGTCTAAGAAAATATTTAGGCCCAAGATCTTAGATTTTCGTGGACAGATTAATATTTTATCTCTTATATATAAACTAGGATTATTAATATTAACAAAATCGTTGGGATTAGGAAATTCTGGAAAAACTTACTACCATGTTTGGGACGTTTTTTTTAATGTTTTTTTAGAATAAATATATTTTATATTTTAAAATATTTTTTTAATAATAATTCTTATTTATAATACTTTATTTTAAATTATTCTTTATATTTATATAATTATTTTTTTAAATAATATTTAGAAAACAAGTCAAAATAATTAAAATATATTGATCTATTTTCACTACAAATTCATAAAATACTATTGTGGACCCCGCATTTCGGTTCATGCGTTTCCCACTCGATGGCGAGCTCGATTTTGATTTTAAAAAATTGGTTTTATTGATTAGGAAAAATGACTTGGAGTCGTCATTTTGTGGACCCCGCATTTCGTGCTCATGCGCTTCCCACTCGATGGCGAGCTCGATTTTTAATTTCGAAAAATGATTTTATTTGATTAAGAAAATGACTTGGAGTCGCCACTTATTTTTGTTTTATTTTTAAAGGGTAACAAAATAAGAAAGAAAACCCTAAGTGCGACTCCTTATTTTGGAAAAGGTGATCTACGAGAAACCGAATCGGGCTCAGGGGTCAGGTTACTTATCGGGAAGGTACGGTAAAAGACCATAGCACCCTCTAAGTCCCTAAAATCGGGTCTCTACTAATAAAATGAAGCTGAGGTGGCAATTTACGAGTAAATCAGTGAATATCCTGAATGATCATGCACACAAAGAGTCGAGACATGCATAGACAACAATTAGAGGAAAATGGGTACATACCTGGGCAACGAGCCACCATGCGCTATCAATAGAGAGGGTTAGTGCACAATTTAGGAATAGTCGCAGGTATGTTAGAGAGTAGGGTAAATCAATCATGTATAATAATCAAAGCAAACAATCAATCAATCAATCATAAAGTCACGTATGTAGGGCCCCCACCAAAGCCCGATTGATCTTGCACAAATTGATCTCACAAATTCCATTATTCTGAGATTATGAAAATGATATTCATGCTTATGTAAAATCGAGATAAATAGAAGATTATTTGAAACCTGAAAAGCATTAAAACTGTTAAAGAGAAAACTGGATTTTTGAAATTTATTTAAAAATTGGAGTCTTGGGAATTAAATTTAAGAATTTGAATTTTGGGGAATTAAATTAGAAAGAAATTAGAATTTTGGGAATTGGAAATTAAGTTCAAAAGTTGGAATTTTAAAGAATTGTTTAAAATGAGATTTTAGAATAAATGAATAAAATAATAATAATTAAATAGGTTAATGTGAATATTGGAATTTTCGGGATTAGGAATTTAATTCGGAAATCAGAGGTTTTGAAGAATTTGATTTAAAATGGGGTTTTCGATTCATGCCTAATTGGTGTCTCAGCTGATTCGTGTCCAGCTGGTGCTCCTTGATGGCGGGAGTAATCAACAAAATTTATAACCTACAACACCATGAACTAGGGTAGCAAAGAAAAAGCTACTATAGCATAGTGGCTCTAGGATCGTTCACTGAGAAGGGTACTCAAACTAAAAATGATACCAATTCAAAGTGAATTGGTGTTGTTTCATTTCAAGAATAGCTTAAGAAATAAAACACAAACTTTGGTTGAAAAAAGTTTGGACTTAGATTAACAACACAGCAAGTGATGAAAATTACTTAAGAAGAAAAGCATTCCTTGGAGATTCAGGTATACAGGGGAGGTTCCTCATGCAATAGCATAGCTCCGGTCAGTTGGCTCAATTCCTCACATTAGAGAATTAACATAAAGTCAATTCTCTAACAGGTGCTGCACAAATGCATCCCTCAATTGGATTTTAGCTTTAATTCTCTCACTGATGCAACTTGCAATGGTTTGAGCCTCTCACTAGCCTTTACCATTCAAGGTGATCTTTAACCTTAGACTTCCCTTCACAAGCTCGCAAGAGATAACTAATGGATGTCTCCTTAGAGTCCAAAAGTTTACCAAGTGTTGGCAATTCTAGAAAATCCTACCTTCAAGTCACCTACCAGAGGCTCGCAAGGGGTAAACTAGTGCATCTCCATGGTTAGAGATCACTTGCCTTACCAAGTGTTGGCCCAGGTGACTCCAAGGCGTTTTAAGTTAACTAAAAACATTAGAAACCATTCACGGGACACACTTTCTATTCATTCATAGCTGAAACCACAAAGCCTCTATCTTGCACTTGGAACCTTTCCCAACAACCTTAACTCCAAGGAACTAAAAGGTTTAGTTACTCATTCTCTGGGGAAAACTCCTCAGAGAGTGCATAACTTAATAAATAAATAAAAAAACACAATCAAAGTGAGAAGGTAAAGCAGAGCTCAAGCTCCGGATTTTACTTCCTTTGAAACTTACAAAAGGTTCAACACCCTCAGAACAGGCTCCTCGGGCTCTATTTATACCAAAATTACATTTACAGCTATTACATGGATATTTTAGCCAAATTCCTAACTTAAAAGCTAAGGAATCCTATAATTGGTGGCTTACAAGGAGAATTTGGGCATTTAGGCAACAAAAATCTAATGAAAAATATCTCCAAGTGTCGGTTACAAATATCGGGAAGCACTAAGGACCATTTCGCAGGTGAAAAATGAGGTCTGCGAAATTTCGCAGGTGCATATGAAGGGCTGCGAAATTTCTTTGCAGCAAAAGGCTGATTCAACACCTCTGCGAAGTTGACTTCCATCTTGTGGTGTTTGGCTTCCATCGCGGCGTGAAGCTTCAGGGGAAATCCATGGTACTGTACAAAAAGGCTGCGAAATCATTCCGCAACAAAATGGTGATTTCGCAGCACTTTTCTGAAGCCTTCCTTCAATTTGGAGCAGTCATCTTCAAAAGGCTGTAACTTCCTCATTTCAACTCCGAATTGCACACGGTTTGAAGCATTGGATTGTTGACTTCCTAAGCTTTCAAATGACATATAGCATGCATAAATTGGACATCAGGAAGTGCTCCAAAAGTGGCTGCAGTGACTGTCATCAAGAATGCTTCATGGCTGGATTCTCTTTGCTTCCCCTCCTTGCATTTCCACTTTGCTATGGCAAAAGTGCTTCAAAGCTTTAGTTCTTCATACCTCTAAGCTTCCCATTGCTTTGACAAGGATTCCAAATAACTCTCCTAAATCTCATATAGCTTTGGTGATAAAAAATACTAACAAAAACACCAAAACTTACACAATTTGATTAGAATTGATTAAAAGGGGCCTTAACATGCTAATTGGGTTAAAAGGCACTAACTACTACTCAAAAGTGTTTAAAGGGATTAATTAAAAGCTATCAAATAGCACTTTTTGAGTAGTAATCACTCCCCCCAACTGACATATTGCTAGTCCCTTAGCAATGAAGGAGAGAAAAACAAAATAAAAATACCATAATTTACAACATCATGCTAATCACTTCCAAAAAAATATTTAAGTGGCATGACTTACAAACTCTCACATGGAACATTAAAGGAATATAACCTCAAATTTCAACAAGAGTTATCAAAAACTTTGCTAAATACCATTGATCAAGGGAATGCATTATGCAAATTGAAGTTTTAAAATCATTTTCACTTCCAAAGAACCAAACTTTAATCTTCCACAAAAATCTAAGTGTAAGATGATAGTTTCCGAATATAGCATGCTAAACTAATCTCTCCTCCCAACCTATCTCTTTTCAACACTTAGCAAGCTGACCAAATTCAATAAGCAGAGAACACACCTTTCTTTTTTTTTTTTTTTTTTTTTTTTTTTTTTTTTTTTTTTTTTTTTTTTTTTTTAAGGTAACAGGCTTAAGGGGCATTCTTTTCTGTTTTGTCCATGTAACGGGGGTCCATCGATGACTCCCAACCAATCAAGGTTTAGGGCATCAAGCTTTAAAGATCTTTCAACCACTAACTCCTCGGATTTTACCCTAGACTTTTTCATATACCCTTTTTTGCCTACCATATGCTAACTCCACCTATCCGCCCTTGTAACGAGCATTGAGGTCGGTGACTCCCAACCAATTAAGGCTTAGGGCACCAGGTTTTAAAGGTTTTCACCATATACCCCTCAGACCTTGCTCGGGTTTCAAGGCAAGCAAACATTTTATTTTATCTCTTTTTTTCTTTTTCAAAGGCTCATTGGCCTTTCATAGGGTGTCTCAATATCATTAAAATGAGGTCAAAGGTACCAAGTCTAAAATTTTCTAAGTTAAGGGGGAAATAGTTTTTCATCTTATAATCGGAATCTATTGTGCACAATGTGTGGATAGCTTAAAGTGGAAGGACTAAACTTGAATTCAATAGAAGTTTCAACAATTGAACCACTTTAGCAAGCATAATCCAAACTCTAAGTTAGATGAAAAGCAAAAGTTCAGTTTCTCCTATTTTAATTTGAAAATTTTTCCTCAAAATCCATGGAGATTATAGTAACAAGCAAAAAACTACAACTAAATTACTAGGCACAATTGAATTATCAAAATAACTTAGCCTACTTCCTTCCTCATTTCTCCCCCCCCCCCCCCCCCCCCCCCAACCGAGCTGAGCATTGTCCTCAATGTGATATGGGTGATCGAAAATTATAGGGAGGAAGTGGTACCTCCTGAGTGATATCAATTTCGAATACTGATTGGAGAAACCACATGTTTCAAAAAGAATAAAAGGTGTGAGCAAAGGAAATAAGAATAAATTAATGCTAAGAGTTAACAAAAAAACTAGACTTTGCATTACTTTAATCATTTGAGTACAATTGGCAAAGAAGTAATACAAGTAATCTAAGCAATCCCCATATGTAATATCAAAATGTGGGGGATTTCATATATGAGTAACTAAAACAAAATACATAAAAGCAATATATAAAAGACATATATATGTTCAGATAGGAGGGTGGTGCTAGAGCTGATGGCCTAAGGAGATGGCTCTACTGCTGATGGGAGACCAAGATGCTGTTGGAGCTGGGGCAACTGGAGGGATTGGAGAGCCTGAGTGGTCATCATTTGCTCCTGGCGAGCTCTCAAGGCTGCCATCTCCTGAGCAAGGCTGCTCTGAGAGGCTGTCAAGGTCTCCAATGCCTGGCATAAATCCCTGTACTCAGAAATAGGGATAGCCATCCTAGGCTCGGCTGATGTGGAAGGCTGTGCTGAAGCTGGGGCAACTGGAGGGATTGGAGAGGCTCTGGCTGTGGAGGGAGAGGCAACAGGTATACCCTCAGGTATAAGACGTGGGGATGCTCTCCTAGCAGCTGGAGCCTGAGCTGGCTGTGGAAGCTCTGGTTGCTCCATCCTATAAGCTGTCATGTTGCTCCATTTTTCGAAAGTAAACACATCTCTACAAATCCTCTTTCGCTCCAATTGAGGCTCTGCTGGGTACCCCAAATGCTCAAGAATTTGGCATTGCAGCCTCGGGAAGAGAAGAGGGATGGCATCAGCTTTGGGCAACTTTTTCTTATGCACATTCTCTTCAAAATAGAGAAGGGCTGCCATGATCAAGTGGTGAGGGCCAAAAAAGCACCCCTCAGACATTCTGAACAAAGCCTCCAACAGAATTCCTCTTCTCTGGGTCCAATGCTGGAGGGGATAGATATTATGGCGCAAAAGGGCATCAATGAGGAACATCCTTGGAGGAAGTTCCCCCCTCAACAGATATGGATTTCTGGAAGCTCCTCCAGACAGAATATGCACCATCTCCAGCTGAGATGGATTGGCCCAAGCTCTGAAGTCATCAAAATGGCTGGGCTCATATGGAATATGCAAAGCCTCAGCTATATGCCGAGTTCCCAGGATGCCATGTCTACCATCAATAGTGAAATGAATTAAGGTAGGATCCCTGACCTGCTGAGTAGTCATGGATTGATAAAAATCCATGGCCACTCTTGGATAGAAGAAGTCCCGCGGGGTCAGAAGCTGTTCTATTCGATGTCTTCGTAGCAATTGGAAAGAACCGTCAAGCTCTGGGCGCAACTGGAAGGCGGCTGTGTCAAAACACAACTCAGAATGGAATGGCCTAGCTCGGCAGTCCAAATTGCCTTCAATTGGTGGCTGAGTGAGCATTGGACGCCTGATTATCGCTTCCGGAGCTAGCTCAGATGGAATTTGGGGCTCAGAAGGCGGCGGCTGGCTTGCTTGAGGCTTCGCCGGCGGTGCCGGAGATGGAACAGGAGATGGAACTGGAGATGGAACAGGAGATGGAATAGGGGACTGCTCTGTCAAGTCGATGGGCTCCAAGCTTTCCACTCTAGCTCGCTTTTGCAGGGGCCGGCCCCCTGACCTGGTAAGATAGCGCCTCGCCGGAGGCGTCTGAACTACGAGCTTGGCTGAGCGCTTCTTTGACGCGGACTTCACAGGAGGCGGAGCAACGTCTGGCCGCGGCGGCTCAAAGGTTGAAGCTTGCACAGGCGGTTCGCGCGGCGCTGACTTTCGGGCGGAGAGAGAGGAAGACTTCGCGCCTCTAGTTCGTGCCATGACAACCTGAAGAGGTTTTGGGCGGCGGTGATGAACGGGGGGGACGAACGGAGGTGCTAGCAGCGTCGGGCTTTGGAGAGGAGACGAATGGACAGCTGCTGCAACTTTTCCTCTTTCTGAAATGGTTTCGCAGCCCAAATGACCGGTATTTATAAAGACTAGAGGAATACTAAAGGTCATTTTTAGGTTTCGCAGAAGAAAATCACTTTCGCAGCAAAATTGGGCGTTTCGTAGGAGAAAATCGCTTTCGCAGCTCACTTCGCAGCTGCGAAATTGGAGTCACTATGCTGCGGAATGGCGCTCGTGTGCCAAAAATCGGTTTCGCAATTGCGGAACACCCTTCGCAATGGAGAAATCGCTGCGGAATTGGGGCTTTTTATGCCTTAGTGGTTCGCAGAGCACTTCGCAGCTGCGAAATGGGGGCTCCTGTGCTGCGGAGTGGCACTCGTGTGCCAATCTTGGATTCGCAGCTACGAAAACTTTCGCAGAGGACTCAAAAGTGTTGCGAACTGATTTCGCAACAAAAAGCCATTTTCGCAGAGAAATCCTCTTTGGCTGCGAAATCTCGCAGAGCTCTTTTTCTCTTGTTTTGGCTCTGTTTTTGCTCTGTTTTCGCTCCGATTTCTTCCCGATTTCTTCCTTTGCATTTTCTCTCACCTGGAATCATTCAAAAAGATGAAATTACATAAAAACACACAATTTAAGATCAAAAACTAAGATCAAAAGTAGAAATAAAACTTTAAAATTTACAAAGTTTACAAAAATTTTGGACTTTGGTGAAACAAAGTTCATCAAACCCTTCTTTGCTTAGGCTTTTTGAGGCTCAAGGAGGTTGATCTCCTCCTTGTCTGGTTTGAACGGCTCCATGAATGGCTTGAGACGATATCCATTGACTTTAAAAGTGTCCTTGCCATTGGAATTCAATAATTCCACTACCCCATGGTTAAGTACTTGATGGATAATGAATGGACCTATCCACCTTGACTTGAGCTTTCCAGGAAAAATATGAAGTCTTGTGTCATAGAGTAAAACTCTTTGTCCCTTCTGAAATTCCTTGTTAGAAATCAATTGATCATGCCACTTCTTCATCCTCTGTTTTGCAACTTTGGAGTTGATGTAAGCATCATTTCTCAATTCCTCCATCTCATTAAGGTCTAAGCTCCTCTTTGCTCCTGCTCTGATCAAGTCCATATTCAACTTTTTGATTGCCCACCAAGCTTTGTATTCAACTTCCACAGGGAGATGACATGCTTTACCATAGACAAGACGATAGGGGAACATACCAAGAATAGTCTTATAAGCTGTTCTATAGGCCCATAATGAGTCATGAAGCTTAACAGACCAATTTTTCCTGCTTGTACTCACCACTTTCATCAATATGTTCTTTATCTCCCTGTTTGCTAGCTCAACTTGCCCGGAAGTCTGTGGATGATAAGGTGTAGCTACCTTATGCTTCACTCCATACTTGGCTAACAAACTTTCAAAAGGCTTGTTGCAAAAATGAGAACCTCCATCGCTGATTATAGCTTTGGGCACCCCGAATCTTGCAAAAATGTTCTCTTTCAGAAATAAGAACCACTCTATGATCATTTTGTTTACAGGGCACTGCCTCAATCCATTTAGAAACATAATCCACCCCCACTAAGATGTAAGAATTACCAAAAGACATTGGAAAAGGTCCCATGAAGTCAATGCCCCATACATCAAATAGCTCTACTATTAGTATGGGGTTCATGGGCATTTGATTTCTTTTTGTCAGCTTGCCAAGCCTTTGGCATCTATCACAACTTCTGCACATGATGTGGGCATCTTTGAACAGAGATGGCCAAGTAAACCCTGATTGCAACACCATAGCTGTTTTCTGAGAGGCAAAGTGGCCTCCACATGCATTCTCATGACAATGGGTTAGAATTCCCTGTTGCTCTTCCTCAGGCACACATTTCCTTATGATCTGATCTGCACAATACTTAAAAAGGAAAGGTTCTTCCCAATAATAAGCATGGATTTTTGCAAAGAAGTGCTTCCTGTCCTGTGCATTCCACTCACTTGGAATTTCACCAGTGACTAAATAATTAGCAATATGAGCATACCAAGGAGTTTTGACTAGGAACATAAGTGATTCCTCAGGAAAGTCATCATTAATAGGTAAGACATGAGAATTATGTGTTATGGCTAACCTTGAGAGGTGGTCAGCTACCACATTTTCCACTCCTTTCTTATCTCTGATTTGGAGATCGAATTCTTGTAACAAAAGAATCCATCTTATCAACCTTGCTTTTGCATCTTGCTTTGTCAATAAATACTTCAAGGCTGAATGGTCAGTAAAAACAATAATGAAAGACCCTACCAAATAAGCACGAAATTTGTCCAAGGCAAATACCACAGCTAGCAATTCTTTCTCTGTAGTTGTGTAGTTCCTTTGGGCTTCATTCAATGTTTTGCTTGCATAATAGATCACATAGGGCTTCCCATCTTCTCTTTGACCAAGCACAGCTCCTATAGCAAAGTCACTGGCATCACACATTAGTTCAAAAGGTAGTTGCCAGTTAGGGGCCCTCACTATTGGAGTTGTTGTCAAAAATTTCTTCAATTGATCAAAGCTATCTTGACATCTTTCATCCCATACAAACTTAGCATCCTTAGCTAACAGCTCACAAAGAGGTTTTGAAAGCTTTGAAAAGTCTTTAATGAACCTCCTATAGAAACCAGCATGGCCAAGGAACTGCCTTACTCCTTTTACAGTTGTTGGGGATGGCAATTTGGAAATGAGCTCCACCTTTGCTTTATCAACTTCAATGCCCTTTTCAGAGATGATATGACCAAGGACAATTCCTTGACGTACCATAAAATGGCATTTTTCCCAATTGAGCACCAAGTCTTTTTCAATGCATCTGTGAAGAACTGCTTCCAAATTGACTAAGCATTCCTCAAATGTACCTCCATATACGGTGATGTCATCCATGAAAACCTCCATAATTCGCTCCACCATATCACTGAAGATACTCAACATACACCTTTGGAATGTTGCAGGTGCATTACATAAACCAAAAGGCATTCTTCTATAGGCATAGGTTCCAAATGGACATGTAAAAGTGGTCTTTTCCTGATCTTCCATAGCAATCTCAATTTGAAAATACCCTGAATACCCGTCCAAAAAACAGTAGAACGGATGGCCAGAGACTCTCTCCAACACTTGATCAATAAACGGCAATGGAAAATGATCTTTTCTGGTTACTGCATTCAACTTTCTATAATCAATACACACCCTCCACCCTGTAGTGAGACGCGTAGTGATTTCTTCTCCTTCTTCATTCTGAACCACAGTAATCCCTGACTTCTTTGGGACCACTTGAGTAGGACTCACCCAAGAGCTATCAGATATAGGGTAGATAATACCTGCTTGAAGTAGCTTCAGCACCTCAGCTCGCACAACCTCTTGTAGATGAGGATTCAATCTTCTTTGAAATTGACGAATTGGCTTAGCTTCCTCCTCCATATATATATGATGCGTGCAGACTAAAGGACTAATGCCTTTCAAATCAGATATTTGTCATCCTATAGCTTTCTTACACCTCTTGAGAACTTCCAGTAAACACTTCTCTTGATGATTGGTCAGAGATGAAGATATTACAACAGGACATTGATTATTGTCTTCAAGATATGTATATTTCAGCTCTATAGGTAGAGGCTTCAAATTGAGTTTTGGGATCTCTTTTTCAGCATCTGCTCCTTCTTCTTTATTGAACAAAGGTAGAATCTCTTCTATCCTCCTCCAACTTTGTAAAGTAGCAAGCTCATTAGGAGGTTCAGACAAACCTTCCTCACAATCCACAAAACTTTCATTCAGCTTGTCTTGCACATTCTGATTACAGTGCTCCTCTACCAGAGTATCAATAATACACACTTCTTCTGGACCCTCTTCTTCTTCCGGAATGATTTGCTTTTTAGACATATAAAAAATGTTGAGATCAAGTGTCATATTGCCAAAAGTGAGTTGCATGAGCCCATTCCTACAGTTGATGATTGCATTTGAGGTAGCTAGGAATGGCCTTCCCAAGATGATAGGAACTAAATTAGCTTCCTTAACAGTAGGATCCGTATCAAGAACAATAAAATCCACCGGATAGTAGAAATTATCAACTTGAACCAAGACATCCTCAATTACTCCTCTGGGAATTTTTACTGATCTATCTGCTAGAGATAGAGTGATTGCTGTTGGCTTCAACTCACCAAGCCCAATTGCTTGTAGACAGTATATGGAAGCAAATTCACACTAGCTCCCAAGTCTAATAAAGCTTTCTCCACTACCTTTCCTCCAATCATGACTGAAATGGTAGGACTTCCCGGATCTTTGTACTTCAAAGGAGACTTACACTGTAAGATTGCACTTACTTGCTCAGTCAAGAAGGCTTTCTTATTTACAGTCAACCCTCTTTTGATAGTACACAAGTCCTTTAGGAATTTTGCATATGTTGGAACTTGCTTAATCATATCCAACAGTGGGATATTGACTTTAACTTGTCTCAATACTTCAAGAATTTCAGCTGCATTTCTAACCCCTTCTTCCCATGCAATGCTTGAGGAAAAGGTGGAGAAGTTGATTTCTTCAGCATTTCTTCCTTCAGAAGTTCCTTCTCTGGATTTGCATTCATTGTTGACTCATGGTCCTCTTTCTTATCACTGATCTCTCCTTCTTTGTCTTTCATTTCCTCCTCCTTCTTTGTCTCTTCTTCTTCAACAGGTGGCTTAGGTGGTGGCTGCTCAATTTTCTTACCACTCCTTAGAGTGATCAAGGCTTTGACATCTTTCATCTGTGATGATTCCCCCTCATGGTTTTCCACTTCATGGACACCCTTGGGATTTTGGTTGGGTTGAGAAGGAAATCTTCCCTTTTCTTGCACTGTATTCAAATTTGTGAGCCTTGATATTGAGTACTGGAGATTATCAATTCTTTGGGTTATATCATTTTGCATTCCATCCATCCTTTTGTTCAGAGTATTCTCTACTCTGTCAATTCTTTGATTAAGTTGGGTATTGATGGCTTTTTGTTCTCCAACAAAATCTCCCACTACCTTGCTGAGATTCAAAATGGCTTGTTCAAGACTTGAAGATTGCTGAGATGGTTGATCTGGCTGTTGGTACTGAGGTGCTCTAGGCTTCCATGAAAATTTGGATGATTCCTCCAACTTGAGTTGTAAGTGTTTCCATAGGGTGCATTGTTATTGGGCTTGAATTGTCCAACAACATTTGCTTGCTCTCCAAACATTTCCCTTTCAGCTGAAATTGTAGGGCATTCCTCCACCAAGTGTTCATATGATTGACAATTAGGACATAGCTTCACTTGCACTGGTGTTCAGCACAGCTTGCACTTCATGCTTTTTCAGTTCCAGCTCCTCCAATCTTCTTGTCACAGCTGCAAACTTTGCTTTGTATCATCCTCCTCTTTCAAGGTATACATCCCAGCCTTAGCATTGAAAGCACTAAGTTGAGATTTCATCCTTCCCACTTCTCCTTTGGTTGGTTCATCCCATCCCCTTGAAACTTCAGCTACATAATTCAAGAAATCCATAGCTTCCTCCGGATTTTTGCTCATGAAATCTCCTCCACACATTGTCTCCAGGAGTTGCTTCATTGGGGATGACATCCCATCATAAAAATAACTCACCAATAGCCAAGTATCAAAGCCATGGTGAGGACATGCATTTATAGCTTCCATATATCTTTCCCAACACTCATAGAATTTCTCATTCTCTTTAGCTGAGAAATTTGAAATTTGCCTTTTCAAGCCATTTGTTCTATGAGTGGGAAAGAATTTCTTAAGGAATTCAGCTTGTAAGTCAGTCCAAGTACGGATACTCCTTGGCCTTAAAGAATTAAGCCAAATTTTGGCTTTATCCTTTAAAGTAAAAGGAAATAACTTAAGCCTCATCAAATCAATTGAAGCTCCTCCCTCTTGGAATGTATTACAAACATCTTCAAATTCCTTAATATGTGCATAGGGATTCTCACTTTCCATTCCATGGAAAGTTGGTAGAAGTGGAACAATATACGGTCTGATCACTAGCTGCTCTGTAGGAGGTATTATACATGATGGTGCACTCATACGAGGTGGATGCATACGGTCCCTCATTGATCTAAATTCATTGAGATTGTCTTGACGAACTTGGTGACTATGCTGATCTTCAGGTGTAGTTTCCATGATATTCAAGCTCAATTCCAATTCCTTAGTATGAAGGGTATCACTTCTAACAAGCCTTCCTCCATTGCCTCGTATCCACTTTGGCATACACAACTAGTAACTATCTGAAACTAAAATGAAAATACAGGACAACAAAAGAAAACAGGGCTACAAATACAAAATAAAACTAAGCTGAATTTGAAAGCTAAATTTAGATTATGAATCAGTAAAACTAAAAAAATGAGAGTTAGTAAAGTTTAAGAAACGTTACCACACTTGTGATGAAAATCACAAGTATACTGAAATAGTATCACTATAACTTGACACCTTCCCCGGCAATGGCACCATTTGATTCATGCCTAATTGGTGTCTCAGCTGATTCGTGTCCAGCTGGTGCTCCTTGATGGCGGGAGTAATCAACAAAATTTATAACCTACAACACCATGAACTAGGGTAGCAAAGAAAAAGCTACTATAGCATAGTGGCTCTAGGATCGTTCACTGGGAAGGGTACTCAAACTAAAAATGATACCAATTCAAAGTGAATTGGTGTTGTTTCATTTCAAGAATAGCTTAAGAAATAAAACACAAACTTTGGTTGAAAAAGGTTTGGACTTAGATTAACAACACAGCAAGTGATGAAAATTACTTAAGAAGAAAAGCATTCCTTGGAGATTCAGGTATACAGGGGAGGTTCCTCATGCAATAGCATAGCTCCGGTCAGTTGGTTCAATTCCTCACATTAGAGAATTAACATAAAGTCAATTCTCTAACAGGTGCTGCACAAATGCATCCCTCAATTGGATTTCAGCTTTAATTCTCTCACTGATGCAACTTGCAATGGTTTGAGCCTCTCACTAGCCTTTACCATTCAAGGTGATCTTTAACCTTGGACTTCCCTTCACAAGCTCGCAAGAGATAACTAATGGATGTCTCCTTAGAGTCCAAAAGCTTACCAAGTGTTGGCAATTCTAGAAAATCCTACCTTCAAGTCACCTACCAGAGGCTCGCAAGGGGTAAACTAGTGCATCTCCATGGTTAGAGATCACTTGCCTTACCAAGTGTTGGCCCAGGTGACTCCAAGGCGTTTTAAGTTAACTAAAAACATTAGAAACCATTCACGGGACACACTTTCTATTCATTCATAGCTGAAACCACAAAGCCTCTATTCTTGCACTTGGAACCTTTCCTGGCAACCTTAACTCCAAGGAACTAAAAGGTTTAGTTACTCATTCTCTGGGGAAAACTCCTCAGAGAGTGCATAACTTAATAAATAAATAAAAAACACAATCAAAGTGAGAAGGTAAAGCAGAGCTCAAGCTCCGATTTTACTTCCTTTGAAACTTACAAAAGGTTCAACACCCTCAGAACAGGCTCCTCGGGCTCTATTTATACCAAAATTACATTTACAGCTATTACATGGATATTTTAGCCAAATTCCTAACTTAAAAGCTAAGGAATCCTATAATTGGTGGCTTACAAGGAGAATTTGGGCATTTAGGCAACAAAAATCTAATGAAAAATATCTCCAAGTGTCGGTTACAAATATCGGGAAGCACTAAGGACCATTTCGCAGGTGAAAAATGAGGTCTGCGAAATTTCGCAGGTGCATAAGAAGGGCTGCGAAATTTCTTTGCAGCAAAAGGCTGATTCAACACCTCTGCGAAGTTGACTTCCATCTTGTGGTGTTTGGCTTCCATCGCGGCGTGAAGCTTCAGGGGAAATCCATGGTACTGTACAAAAGGCTGCGAAATCATTCCGCAACAAAATGGTGATTTCGCAGCACTTTTCTGAAGCCTTCCTTCAGTTTGGAGCAGTCATCTTCCAAAGGCTATAACTTCCTCATTTCAACTCCGAATTGCACACGGTTTGAAGCATTGGATTGTTGACTTCCTAAGCTTTCAAATGACATATAGCATGCATAAATTGGACATCAGGAAGTGCTCCAAAAGTGGCTGCAGTGACTGTCATCAAGAATGCTTCATGGCTAGATTCTCTTTGCTTCCCCTCCTTGCATTTCCACTTTGCTATGGCAAAAGTGCTTCAAAGCTTTAGTTCTTCATACCTCTGAGCTTCCCATTGCTTTGACAAGGATTCCAAATAACTCTCCTAAATCTCATATAGCTTTGGTGATCAAAAATACTAACAAAAACACCAAAACTTACACAATTTGATTAGAATTGATTGAAAGGGGCCTTAACATGCTAATTGGGTTAAAAGGCACTAACTACTACTCAAAAGTGTTTAAAGGGATTAATTAAAAGCTATCAAATAGCACTTTTTGAGTAGTAATCAGTTTTGAAATAAATAAATAAAATGTTAATGATTAAATAAATTAATGGGAATATGGGAACTTTCGGGATTAGGAATTTAATTCGGAGATTAGAAGTTTTAAAGAATTTGATTTAAAATGGAGTTTTGAAATAAGTAAATAAAATGCTAATGATTAAATAAATTAGTGGGAATATTGGGAATTTACGGGATTAGGGATCTAATTTGGAAATCAGAAGTTTTAAAGAATTTGATTTAAAATGAAGTTTTAAAATAAATAAATAAAATGCTAACGATTAAATAAATTAGTGGGAATATTGGGAATTTACGAAAATTGAAATTTAAATTTAGAAACAAGAATTTTGAAAGATTATTTAAAGGTGAAGTTTTAAAATAAGTAAATGATGGGAATAATAGTAATACCTAAAAAAACAAATTCGAAGACCGGGATGTCAAAGAATTGTTTGAGAACAGTACGTAAAAAAAAACTAAATTTTGAAGGAAATTATTTTTGGCATGGAATTTTTAAATACATGGAAAGAAAATAAACAAATAAGTAAATACTCTTAAAAGGATGACACGCGCCCTGAGAGAAAGTGGTCATGCATAGCTGAGCCAAACACATGCTTTATGTACACCATTAAATTCAAATCAAGCCTCTGCCAACATCATCATTTTTTTTTTAAAGCACTGACACTACACATTTTTTACTCAAAGCATCCAACACCATACAGAAAGCAAATACACCCATGCTAATCTCGGAACCCTTTCCATCTACCTTTTGCATAACATTGCATCGCCTTCGTCTCCATGCCCCTCAAAGAACGCTCCTTCATCAGGTTCCCTTCCACAGCCATGGCTGCCACGAAATGCTTCGAACACGCCTTGTGCTTACCTTGCCGAGGTGTGTGTAATCAGCCTGGTGACCAATGCCTCAACCTTCTTGGCATCGTCACCAACCAAGTTTTATATAGATTTCCGCCAGCCCGAAGAGACCTGCAACGCCTGTGGCCGCGCGCAGCCGCCCACAGCATCTCACGCCCACTCCCATTTCCTCATAACTGATCATATAAATCCCAACATGGCAGGCCATAATCTCATTCCATTTATTTAAAAAAATAAAAATAAAGCGAAAACATGCCAAGGACAGCATTCACAGCATAACTAAACATATATTCACCTTCATTTGTATTTTGAATCCAATAAAACAAAGTCAAGGAACACTAACCTCGTCTAAGGAACGATTTAGTCAGATGAAGATCCTTCTTCCTCTCAATGGTATGGCTTCTCCGAAAAATCTCTCAAGGGTGCGGCCTCTTCAGATCCCCTTGTTATTTTTTTCTTTCTCTCTTTTTCCTTTTTTCCTCCGCGTTGCTTCCCCCAGATCCCCATTTTTTCCTTTTTTTCTCCTCTCGCAAGCCAATCTCCACTCCTCTGTTCCGTCAAAATTTTTTCTCTTTTTCTTTTTCCTCCCTGGACCTGCTCTCCTATTCACCGCTTAGCCCGTCGCCGTCCCAACCACCACCATGGTGATGGTCAGTTCCCCCAGCCACGCGTCTCCAGTAGCTCGCCCTTAGAAGTCGTTCCCACCCAGCCACTCCTCAAAGGTGGCGGGAAAAAGGCTGATAGTCAAATGGGGGTCTACAACTATTTTTATCAAAAAAAAAATCGCCAAACACATCTTACATTCATTCCTTAACTTAGCTAAGTTAGTTTTAAAATTCTTGAAAACTAAGATATGTTTTATCTTGTTTTTTGTGGGTATTTTTTCAAAAAAATCTTTTTTTTTTTCATTGTGTGATTGTGGACCTCGCATTTCGCACGATGCGTTCCCACTCGATGGCACGACTCATTTTTTATTTATTGTGAAAATTTTAATTTTTTTTTTTAAAAAAACTTGGAGTTGCCACTTATTTTTCTTTTATTTTCGAAGGAAAAAACAAAATAAGAAAGAAAAACCCTAAATATGACTCCGGAAGGAAAAACAAGTCTGCGAAAAACCAAGTATAGGTTCGAATGTCAAGTTACTTATTGGGAAAGTACGGTGGTGAGTAATAACATCCATCTAAGCCCGTATACGTACGACCTCTACTAAACGAATTAAGGGAATTGTGATAATTAATTAATTAATTAATTAAGGATACCAAGAAAAATAATCAATATACAGGTCATGGTAAAAATAAATATACACAAAAATAATGATGAAATCTAATCACAAAAATACACAAAATAAATTACAAGAGGATTATGCAAATTGATTTATTGAACTAATTAAAAAAAGATATTTTTCAAGAAATTTCAAAGGATTTTATAAAAAATGATTTTGAATTAATGATTTCGATTTATTTATTTACAAAAAAGAAGTTTCAATTTATTTTCAATTAATGATTTGATTCAATTTCATTTGTATCTAATTTTCAAAAAAAGTTATTTATAATTATTGTATCAAAAGAATTTATTACAAAATTTCCATTTGACAACAAAAATTATTTTTACTCGCTTTTACCACGAATGAATGAATTTTTACAATTTTATTTTAAAATGTATTTTGGATTTATTTTCAGTTAAGAAAAGTAACTTACACGAATTATATATATATAACTTTATTTGCAAAAGAAATTTTAATTAAAAAAAAAAAGACTTTTATAGCTTTATTTACAAAAAAGTTAAAATTCAACCCAACTTTCTTAATAATAAAAAAATTATTTAATATAAAAGAGAATTTTTTACAAAATTATTTAGAAAAATGTCTCAAAAACAAAATAATTTATTATTTGGTTTTATTAAAAAAAAGATTGATTGAAGAAGAGATTTTATCTTTATTTGATTTAAGGGAAAGTTTTTCAATTTTATTCGAACTAAAAAACAATAATGATAATAAATAAATAAAAATGAATGAATAAATAAAACTTTGATTCTATTTGTCTTTAAAGATTTGGATTTTATAAATAAATAAATAAGAGTTTATCTGATTTTATTTAAAGAAAACCAATTTTTCATGTTTTATTCACCGAAAGGTGTTTTAAACCTATTTTTATTTTATTTTATTTTTTGGAAAAAAAATCTTTACAATTTTGATATAAAATAAATTTTGACTTAGTTATTATTATTATTTTTTATTATTTTCTATTTTTAAGAAAAAAACATAACTTTATCTAAAAAGAAGAATTTTCCTTAACTATACTAAATAGGGAATTTTATTTACAAAAAGAATTTTTACCTTTTAAAGAGGATTTTTACAAGTTTATCTAAAAACAAAATTTCATTTATCTTTTATTTAAAGAAAACCATTTTCACAATTTTATTTACAAAAGAATTCTCTTCCAATTATGTTTACTTACAAAAGATATCTTGATCATTTAAATAAAATAAAAATAAAAAATTTCTTAATTTTGTGAAAAATTTAAAAATAAATAAATAAAATAAAGTTTTTGAAAGGAATGATTTCAATTCTTTCTATCATTGTATTAAAAAAAAAAGGGTTTGAATTTTATTATTAAAAGAATAATTGAAGTTTGTATATAAAAAGAGTGATTTAAATTTCCTAAAATACAAGATTTCAATTTCGTTCAAAGAAAAAAAATATAATGATAATAATAATAATAAAAGAAGATATTTGTTGAAAGTAAAAAAGGCCACTTTTCAAGGAATAGGATTTCAAATTTGCAAAGACCGAAAAAAAAAATAGTTTATTTGATAAGAATTGCTTCAATTTTATAAATAAAAAAAATATTTATTTATTTATTTTATTAGGAAAATGACTTTAAATTTATTATTAGAAAAATGATATCATGTTTTAACTAAATCTCCAGATTTATTATAAAATATTAAAAAAATAATAATAATTTCAAATATAAAAAAAAATTACATTAACAGATTTTTATAACAATATAAAAAATAAATTAAATAAATAAATAAATACAATATTGTGCACACTAATAATAAAATCCATGCTTACCAAATAAACACACAAAAAATAAATCAAAAGAAAAGTGAGGTATTTAGAGGGATATGTGCACAAATTGATGAATATACACCGTAAAAAAAATCATATTTGCATCCATGATAAACAAAATAAAAATAAAATAAAAACTATATATACAAAAATAACATATAGAATAAAACCAATATATACAAAAATAAATAAATAGGAGGATATGGATAAACATACAACTTTACAGTGCAGTGCAATCCCATTAGCCTTGGTTCTCCATAACTTCCCAAACAAAGTTCAAAAAACACAAATCAAAATCTCTCAACCTCACTACACACAGAAACTATAAAAAAAATACCAAGAGGTCGAGATAATTCACAACCATCTTCCCCCATTTTCTTCTCAAGCTGCCAGTGATCCTTTTATCCTAAATCTGGTTCCACCAACTTTCTGTCCATGCCCATACCTTGCTTCAACCACCCCAACTACTCTCATTTTGCTCTTCTCGCTCTCAACATAGTGCTAAAACATAAAGAAATACAAGAAAAATGTCACAGCCCATTGAAAATATTTTAATGAAGCCCAATTTAAAATCCAAAATATACAAGCCCAAATCACATAAGTTAGTAGCCTAAATCAATAACTATGCAAACCCAGCATCTCAAAAAAAAAAAAAAAAAAAGTCCAATTAAGAAAACATGCCTAACTCAAAATGCAATCTAAATAACAACAAAACCAAAGCCCAAAAAATATTGAACGTAGGCCCTAACCCGAATACAAGCTTAAACAGTTACTGTGCAAATCAAGATAGAAATCTCCTTCTTACCATTAATCCCAACCTTGAAACCCATGGACAAGAAGCAACGATGGTTGAAAGGATGACAATAGAGTTGAAGGGCATTGCGACCATGAGTCGCTCAGCTGGAAGCAAAAAGGGATGAACGCTCTTTGTGACAGCCAGGGATGTAAGATTTCATATAAGAAAATCTAATAGAATGAAAAGGAAAAGACATAGGGAAAATAGAGATAGACAAAGACGTGTGGCTAGAGGAGACTGCCAGCCTGTAGTGGTATCGCCGATAGTGGCATCGCTAGCAGTGATGCCACCGGTAGTGGTGCCATCGGCATTGGTGCCACTGACAATGAGAATGGTAGCGTTGTGGGTATGAAAATGGGAAAGGAGAGAAAAGAAAATGTAAAGAAAGAAAGAAAATGGAAGAAAAAGAAAAGAGAAGAAAAAATGAAAGAGAAGGCTGTGAGTAGGCGGCAGAATGGGAAAAGAAAAAAAAATAAGAAAGACCTTTAGGGTTTAACTTTTGGAATGGATGGTAGAGATTAAAAAGGAAAAAGAATGGTTAGAATTAGTTCTCACATATGGGTATAGAAAGTTGGGCCTAGGTTGGGCCAAAATTAAAATGGAATGAGCCCAAGTAAACACAATTAAAATAAGGCCTATAAATAAATAATAGTAAATAAAAATAAAATAAAATAAGTAAGAATGGGTATGAGACAAATTTTGGGGTGTACAAATATGCCCCTCTTCGGTGAAGTTCACGAGCAAAGTGAGTGTATACACAAGCGAAATGAAGTGAACTCTACCGAAGAATAAGAAAAACCACTAAATTTGTCCCAGTATGACACGAGCTCTCTTAAACCAAAGTAAGAACAAACGGACTCTAAAAACCCAATAAAAATGGCAGAAACGAAAACTACTAAGGTGCCTCTAAAGATACACTATGGATCAAGACTACCTCAAAAAAGTCTCCAAAAGTGATTGGAAAATCGATGTCAAAGTCGAGTAGCAGCTGAACCACCAAGGAACACAGGAATAAATGTGTACAAAAGAAGAAAGCACACATCAACCACACAAAACTAGGATGGAATATGAAGGTGTGCAAAGACTAGACTCACCTAAATCTAAAGGAAAGATTGGATGCGGTAGCCATGACTGAAAACACCTAAGACTGAGGAAGGATGAGATGCGGTCACAATGACCGAAATCACAAAACTGAAGAAAAAAAGAATGGGATGCAGTCACCATAACCTAAAACAGATGGGATGCGGTCGTAATGACTAAAACCACTTGAAACATAAAAATGATGGGATGCGATTGCCATGATTGAAACCACCTGAAACATAAAAATGACGGGACGTGGTCGCTAAGACCGAAATCACCTGAAACATATGGGACATGGTTGTACTAATCGAAATCACCTAAATCATATGGAACATGGTCGTAATGACCGAAATCACTTGAAACATAAAAATGATGGGACGTAGTCTCTATGACCGAAATCATTTGAAACATAGGGGATGCGGTTGCAATGACCGAAATCACCTGAAACATAAAAAAGACGGGACGCGGTCGCCATGACCGAAATCGCCTGAAACATATAAGACGCGGTTGCAAGGATAGAAATCACCTAAAACAAATGGGACGCAGTCACAATGACCGAAATCACCTAAAGCATATGGGACGCGGTTGCAATGATCGAAATCACCTGAAACATAAAAATGATGGGACGCGGTCACCATGACCGAAATCACCTAAAACATATAGAACGCGGTTGCAAGGACCAAAATAACCTAAAGCATATGAGACGCGGTCATAATGACCGAAATCACCTGAAACATAAAAAAGACGGGACGCGATCGCCATGACCGAAATCACCTGAAACATATGGGACGCGGTCGCAATGACCGAAATCACCTAAAACATAAAAATGACGGGATGCGGTTGCCATGATCGAAATCACATGAAACATATAGGACGGGGTCGCAAGGACCGAAATCACTTAAAGCATATGGGGCGCGGTTGCAATGACCGAAATCACTTGAAACATAAAAAGGACGGGATGCGGTCGCTAAGACCGAAATCACCTGAAACATATGGGACGTAGTGGCAATGATCGAAATCACCTAAATCATATGGGACGCGATCGCAATGACCGAAATCACCTGAAACATAAAAATGGTGGGACGTAGTCGCCATGACTGAAATCACCTGAAACATAGGGGACGCGGTTGCAATGACCGACATCACCTGAAACATAAAAAAAATGGGACGCGGTCACCATAACCGAAATCGCCTTAAACATATAAGATGCGGTCGCAAGGACAAAAATACCTAAAACATATGGGACGCGGTCGCAATGACCGAAATCACCTAAAACATAAAAATGACGGGATGTGGTCACCATGACTGAAATCACCTGAAACATATAGGACGCGGTCGCAAGGATTGAAATAACCTAAAGCATATGAGACACGGTCACAATGACCGAAATCACCTGAAACATATGGGACACGGTCACAATGACCGAAATCACCTAAAACATATGGGATGAGGTCGCTATGATTGAAATCACCTAAAACATAGGGGATGCGGTCGCAATAACCGAAATCACTTGAAATATAAAAAAGACGGGATGCGGTTGCCATGACCGAAATCACCTGAAACATATAAGACACGGTCACAAGGATCGAAATCGCCTAACACATATGGGATGCGGTCGCAATGACCGAAATCACCTAAAACATAAAAATGATGGGACGCAGTCACCATGACCGAAATCACCTGAAACATAAAAAAGACGGGACGCAATCGTCATGATCGAAATTGCCTGAAACATCTAAAGAGCGGTCGCAAGGACATAAATCACCTAAAACATATGGGACGCGGTCGCAATGACCGAAATCACCTGAAACATAAAAATGACGGGACGTGGTTACCATAACCGAAATCACCTGAAACATATAAGACGTGATCGCAATAACCGAAATAACCTAAAGCATATGAGACACAGTCATAATGACCAAAATCACGTTAAATATAAAAAGGACGGGACGCAGTCGCCATGACGGAAATCACCTGAAACATAAAAATGACGGGGCGCGGTCGCCATGATCGAAATCACCTAAAACATATAGGACGCGGTTGCAAGGACAGTAATCACTTAAAGCATATGGGGTGCGGTTGCAATGACTGAAATCACCTGAAACATAAAAAGGACGGGACGCAATTGCTAAGATCGAAATCACCTGTAACATATGGGATGCAGTCACAATGACCGAAATCACCTAAATCATATTGGATGTGGTCGCAATGACTGAAATCACCTGAAACATAAAAATGATGGGACATAGTCGCCATGACCGAAATCACCTGAAACCTAGGGGACGCGGTTGCAATGACCGAAATCACCTGAAATATAAAAAAAAAACGGGACATAGTTGCTATGACCGAAATCGCCTGACCAAAATCACTTGAAACATAGGGGACACGGTTGCAATGACCGAAATCACCTGAAATATAAAAAAAAACAGGACACAGTTGCTATGACTGAAATCGCCTGAAACATATAAGACGCGGTCGCAAAGACAGAAATCACCTAAAACATATGGGACGCGGTTGCAATGAACAAAATCACCTAAAGCATATGGGACGCGGTCGCAATGACCGAAATCACCTGAAACATAAAAATGACAGGACGTGGTCACCATGATCGAAATCACCTGAAACATATAAGACGTGGTCGCAATGACCAAAACAACCTAAAACATATGAGACGCGGTCACAATGACCGAAATCACTTGAAACATAAAAAGGACGAGATGCGGTTGCCATGATCGAAATCACTTGAAACATATGGGACACGGTCGCAATGACCAAAATCACCTAAAGCATATGGGATGCGGTCGCCATGACCAAAATCACCTGAAACATAGGGGATGCGGTCGCAATGACCGAAATCACCTAAAATATAAAAAAGACGGGACGTGGTTTCCATGACCGAAATCACCTGAAACATATAAGACATAGTCGCAAGGACCGAAATCACCTAAAACATATGGGACGCGGTCGTAATGACCGAAATCACCTAAAGCATATGGGATGCGATCGCAATGACCGAAATCACCTGAAACATAAAAATGATGAGTCGCGGTCCTCATGACTAAAATCACCTGAAACATATAAGACGCGGTCGCAAGGATTGAAATCACCTAAAGCATATGGGATGTGATTGTAATGACTAAAATCACCTGAAACATAAAAATGACAAGACGTGGTCGCCATGACCGAAATCACCTGAAATATATGGGACGCGGTCGCCATGACCGAAATCACCTGAAACATATGGGACACAGTTGCAATGATCGAAATCACCTTAAACATACAAAGAACGAGTGATTCGTGCCCAGCTGGTGTCTTCTAATTCAGTCCTCAAACGGGAGTAATCAACAAAATTTATAACCTATTTCACCATGTACTAGGATAGTCTCGGCTAGCATAGCATAGTGGCTCTGGGATGGGTTTTCATTTCACACCTGATGTTAGTTTAAAGAATTGGATTGGTGTTTTTTCTTTTCTAAGTTAGCTGTAAAGAAAACATAAACTTTGATTTGGAAAGGTTGGTTTTAAACTAACAAAAAATAGTAACTGAGTTTAATTACAAAGAAAATGGTCTCTTGGATTTTCAGGTTGCTAAGTTTAGGTCCCTTATACAAAAATGGAGAATTCCGGATCTTTCCTCGCATTGGGGATTTAACCTATAGTTATCCTTCTAATCGGTGTGTTACAGTTGCTTCAACGCTAATTTCCTCTCACTGATGCATCTTGCAATGGCTCGTACCTCTCACCTAGTATTTGCCATTCAAGGTGATGCTTAACCTTGGAATACCCTTCACAAGCTCGCAAGAGATAACTAATGGATGTCTCCTTAGAGTCCAAAAGCTTACCAAGTGTTGGTTATTCTAGAAAATCCCACCTTTAAACCACCTACCAGAGGCTTACAAGAGATAAACTACTGTAACTCAATGGATGGAGTCCACTTGCCTTACCAAGTGTTGGCCCAGGTGATTTTAAGGCATTTTAAGTTAACTAAAAATATAAAAACCATTAACGGGTCACAACTTCCTCTTCATTAAAAACTGAAACAAGGAAAACTCTTACCTTTGTATTCGGGTCCCTTACCTAGCTTCCTTCAATCCAAGAAACAAAAAGAGCCTAGCCACTCATCCTCGAGGCCTCCGAGAATGTTTGGCTAGAAAGAAAATGAAAACAAAATGTGAAGGAAAAAACAGAGCAAGTGCTTTGTAGATATATTTCTTACTATCCTACTCCGTCTATTACATTACATCCCTTTTTTTTCTTTACACGATATCAAAGATATATATAGAAGATATTTTCTAAGAAATATCGAGAGAGATATTTTTAACCTTCCTTTAGATATCCTAAATATCCTAGAAATATCTTTAGCTGATTACAAGGAGAGAACTGATAATTTACACCAAATATCTTAAGGTAAAAAGATCTAAAAGAGGCGGTGTAAAATATCTAGCTATTACATTTTCGCATAGGAGACATGTGGTGCGAAAGATTTCGCATCGGAGAAAGTCAGTGCAGAAATTTTCGCATTGGGAAAGTGTGCTATGAAAATTTTCGCATTGAGAAATGTCAGTGCAAAGTCAATGCGGAAATTTTCGCATCAGGAAATGTCAATGCGAAGTCAATGCGGAATTCCTTTTCAGCTTTGCACAGTCGCCTTCAAATGGCCATAACTTCCTCGTTTCAGCTCCAAATTGCACACCGTTTGAAGCGTTGGACTCCTGACTTCCCAAGCTTAGAAATGATATATAGCATGTAAGAATTGGACTCCAGGAAGTTCTCCAAATTTTCCTTGCAACTTCTGTCCTTTGAATTTCGCATAGCATGTAAAGATTTCGCATCAACATGCAAAATTGCTTCATGATGGATTTCTTTCTCTGATCCTCTTCCTTTCATCTCTTGATTGGCTTGGAAACTCATTCCCAAGGGTTGCACAAAGTTCTCCCTCATTCTTGGCTTTCTTCAATGATCAAAAAGCTATTAAAAACACCAAAACTAGCCAAAAATTGATTAACAACAAATGAAAAGGTCCTTAATGTGCCAATTGAGTTAAAAGGTATTAATTACTACTCAAAAGTGTTTAAAAGAGTTTATAACAAGATATAAAAGAGCACTTTTTGAGTAGTAATCACTTCCCCCAACCGACATATTGCTAGTCCTTTAGCAATGAAGGAAAGAAAAAAGAAAATAGATAGTAAAATAATTTACAAAATCATGCTAATCACTTCCAAAAAATCATAAGTGGCATGATTGCAAAACATACTCTCACATGGAACATTAAAGAAACAAAACTCATCCTTCAACAAGAGGGTATCAAAAATCTTACCTGATCATAATTCATAAAGAGTAAGCATTATGCAAATTTAAGTCATGATAGGATTTCCATTCTCCTAGGCTAAATCAGTACTCTTCCACAAAAATCTAAGTGTTATTTATTAGCTTCCGAATATAGTACTCTGAACTAATCTCTCCTCCCAACCTAGTTCTTTTACAGACTTCAACAAACTGACCACTTTCAATAGGCTAAGAACGCACCTCTTTTATTTCACAATTTTTTTTTTTCATTGTAGGAGTGCAATGCTAAAGGTATTATTTTCTAAAGTGTCCATGTAATGGGGGTCCATTGGTGACTCCCAACCAATCAAGCTTTAAGGATCTTTCAACCACTAACTCCTCGGATTTTACCCCGGACTTTTGAGAATGAAATTTACCACCTAAGCACCTACAATATGTTAAACTCCACCTATTCACCCTTGTAACAAGCATTGAGTCGGTGACTCCCAACCAATTAAGGTTTAGGGCACTAGGTTTTAAAGATTTTCACGATATACCCCTCGGACCTTACTCGGGTTTCAAAGCAAGTGTAACACTTTGTTCTTTCTCTTTTTTTTTTTCAAAGGCGCATTGGCCTTTTATAAGGTGTCCCAACACTATTAAAACGAGGTCAAAGGTACCAAGTCTGAATTTTCCTAAGTTCAGGAGGTGAGATAGTTTATCATCTTATAATCGGAATCTAAAGTGCACAGTGTGTGGTAAGATTAAAGTGGAAGAAATAAGGTTGAAATCAATAGGAGTTTCAATAATTCATCAACCTCAATAAGCATAATACGACTCTACTATTCAAATAAAAAGGCAAGAATTCAATTTATCTCATTTCTCTTATTTCATTTTGAGATTTTTTTTCCTTAATAACCATGAAGAGTAGAATAAAACTTTTTTTTTTTTAAATTAAGAAAGAAAATAAAAATTTTAATTTTTTTAAAATTAAGCAAAAAGTACTATATTAACAAGATAACTTAACATTATTAACAACTTCCTTCCTTTACTCTCCCCCCAACCAAGATCAACACTGTTCTCAATGTGTGAAGAAAGATTATAACTAAAGGGAGGAAGTGGTACCTCATGAATGACATGGAGTCTGAGTCGTATAGGAGAAACCACATGATTCAAAAAACAAAAGATTAATGAGTAAAGGAGATAGAAAATACCAAGTATAAACAAAAATGATATGTATATATTACTCTGAGAAAGTACAACGAAATGATCATGAAATACATCCAATCCCATAATATATAATATCAACTAATATACTAAGTAAATACAATATAAAGAAATGATCAAAGAGCGGGGTCCTCTGGTGGGCATGATGGCTCTGGGGCTGTCTCGTGAGTGGCCTGAGGTGGGACATCAACTGTGATGGTTTCCGCAGGTGGAATCGTCTCCTCAGCTGGAACTCTCGGCTCTGATGGCCCAGGAATATCAGTATGAAGTGGAGCAAGACCCAGATGCTACTGTATCTAACGAAGGATAGTAGTATGCTGGTCAAGGATAATAGAATGTCGATCCTACTGATCTCGGATGTCTCTCATCTTCCGGAATAGAGCGTCGTGTGTGGCGTTGAGTGTTCTGAATAATAATACCATGCCACGAAACTCTGAGCCAGAAATGGTGATAAAGTCCTGTGATGGAGGAGGTACAAGTGGTGGAATAGGTGGTGTAGCTGGAGGATCAGTAGAGGCGGCCTGAGACATAGATGGTGCAGCAGGGGTGGATGGAATAGACTCTGTGGGATGCTCATCCTGCTGTGCCTGGTCAGGCTGTGCTGGTACTGGAGGTACTAGCACTGGTGGGGCTGCTTTAGCTGAATTCCTCTCTGCTAGCTGTGTCCATTGGTCGAGAGTGAAATGTTCTCGGCAATGGTGGCGAAGCTCGAGATGGGGCTCAGTAGGGTAGCCCATATGCTCTAATACATGGCAGAGAAGTCTCGGAAATAGTAGTGGAATCACATCAGCTCGCTGTAGCTTCTTCCTATGCACTTTCTCCTCGAAGTATAGGAGAGCGTCCATGATCAGATGGTGTAGACCAAAATAGAAACCCATATATATCCTGTATAATGCATCCAAAATAGGTCATCGCCTCCGCACTAAATGCTGGAGAGGGAAAATGTTGGACCTCAACAATACATCTACTAGGAGCATCTCAGAGGGAAGCTCCTTACGTAGCAGACACGTATCTCCAGAAGTCCCTCGTGATAGAATGCGAACCATGTTTCTCTAAGATGTAGAGGTCCATTTTCTGAACTGCTCTGGATCCTCTGGTTGAAATGGAATGTGGAGAGCCTCAGCAATATGCCTAGCCTCTAAGATACCCTGATGTCCGTCTATACTGAAATGAATGGCTATGGAACCCTGGACGTCCTGAGTACTCATGGACTGATAGAAATCTATCGCTACTCTAGGGTAGAAAAACTCTCTAGGAGTCATCAGACACTCGAGATGGTACCTCTGGAGCAATCCAAATGAATCCCGAAGGTCTGGCTGCTGTCGCATAGCCTCTATCTCAAAGTAGAGCTCAGAGTGAAATGGTTTGGCTCTACAATCCAAATTACCAGGAATGGGAGACGCAGTAACCATTGGTCGTTTGATAATGACTTCAGGAGTAGTGCCTGAAGGTCTCTGAATATCCTATACGGCCTGAGAATTGGCTAGAGCCTGACTAGATGTCTCTCCAGGGCCCGAGGTTCTGGTTCTCTTTGGTGGACCACGGCGTACTGATGGCTCTGGGGACGGAGAAATTGGTGGTCTTCATGTCGAATACCGGCGCTGAGGAGGGCTAGAAGGCACCCTACTCTCAGGAGATGGTACGGTCAGTGCCTGAGAGGCCTGAGATAGATCTTAAGGAGCAGAGGCGCTTGGCCGAGCCTCGCGAGATGTGGACGGGTCTATATGGCCCCCTCTGGTGCGCACCATAGCTGTTGTGGCCGAGATGTGGATTGCTTTGGTTCTCCTTGGTTGCCACGGGGTGTGGATTGGTGAGGATTTTTCTTCTCAAGGTGGTAGTGAGCTCTTGGCAACAGATGATGCTTATGCCAAATGGTAAGCTGGAGGCCTTTAAATAGAAAATTCAAATGACTTTTGGCTTACATCTTGGCCGTTAAGTGATCGTTGGCGTTTCGTAGACGTTTCACATGTCTCGTGGCTGATGCGAATTAGCAATGTGAAATTTTTCGATTTGAATAGTGGCGGTGTGAAGCTAATGCAAAATTTTTGGCATTGAGAATTAGTGGTGCAAAGCTGATGTGAAATTTTTCGCATTGGGTTCGCATGGAGATTTGGCGATGCGAAAATTTTCGCACTAAGTTCACATGGAGAATTGGTGATGTGAAACTGATGCGAAATTTTTCGCATTGAGTTCGCATTGAGGAATAGCAGTGCGAAGCTGATGCGAAAATTTTCGCATTGGGTTCGCACTGAATTCGCACTGAGTTGGTCGATGCGAAATTTTTCGCACTGAAGATTGGCGATGCGAAGTTGATGCAAATTTTTTCGCATTAGTTTCGCACTGAGTTCTGGCGATGCGAAATGCTCTATTTCCTCTGCTTTTGACTTCCCCTGTGTTGATCATCAAAAAATTTAATCGAAGTCATAATAAAATAAAATTAAAGCTAGAAATTCTAACTTAAAAACATATATCAAATCTATAAAACTTGAAATATAAGAATTTAAAACAAAACGACAAGTAAAAATTCAAAAAATATGGACTTAGTGTCTTCCAATAGATTAAGCCCATCTAACCATTTTTCTTCAGGCTTGATGTGGTTCAAGGAGGTTGATTTCCTCCTTGTCTTTAGAAAATGGCTCCAAGAATGGCTTCAGACATCGGCCATTGACTTTGAAAGTCTCGGTATTGCTGAGTAGCTCAACTACTCCATTTGAATAGACTTCATGGATAGTAAACGGACCTATCCATCTTGATTTCAATTTTCCCGGGAAAATATGGAGCTTAGAGTCATAGAGCAAGACTCTTTGTCCCTTCTGAAATTGTTTGCGGGAGATTAACTGATCATGCCACCTTTTCAACCTCTGTTTTGCAATGTTTGAATTGATATAGGCGTCATTTCTCAATTCCTCCATCTCATTAAGGTCTAGAAATCTCTTCATGCTGGCTCTGTTCAAGTCCATGTTGAGTGTCTTGATTGCCCACCAAGCTTTGTATTGCACTTCAACTGGGAGATGGCATGCTTTGCAACTTCCCCTGTGTTGATCATAAAAAAAACTAAGTTAAATCAAACCAAAATAAAATTAAAGCAAGAAATCAAAATCAAAACAAGTTTAAAAATAAAACAAAAAGATATGGACTAGCTAGTCTTTAGAAAGACTAAGTCCATTAAAAAACTGGTCCTGTTTCAGCTTGTCTTCTACCCAGTATGCATATTTCATCTCTGGAGGTAGCAGGTTAAGAATAAGCTTTGGGGGCTCCTTCTTAGCATGTCTTTGTATCTCCACCTCATTGAGTAAGGGTTGCATTTCGTTTCTTCTCGTCTAAGAGGACAGATTAGCAAGCTTCTCTGAGGGTTCATGTAACCCTTCATCATGCTTTGGCTTGAATGTGGGCTGATCAACCATAACTACTTTGACTTTCCTCACCATTGAATTTCTTCCTTTTGGGCCTCTCCTTTATGGATACCCTTGAGATCTTGATATGGTTGAGAAGGAAAGTTTTCTTTTTCTCGCTCCGTGTTGAGGTTGATAAGCCTTGAGTTTGAGTATTCGAGATTGTCTGTCTTCTGAGACAGATCATTCAATCTCTCATCCATCTTTCTGCCTTGGCTGTCAATTTCTTGCCTGACTTGAGCATTTTTTTGCCTGAATTGATCAATGATGGATTTCTGATTTGCTACAAAGTCTCCCACAACCTTGGTAAGGTTCACAATTATTTGTTCAAGTTTTGAGGCTTGCTGCGGTGCTTGAGCAGGTTGCATGTACTGACGTGGTTGTGGTTCCCAAAAGAAATTTAGATGATTCCTACAATTTGAATTGTAGGTCTCTCGCCACTGGAATGATAGGACACTCCTCCACCAAGTGCTCAAAAGATTGACAAATGGCACACGGCATACCAAACATCTCCCTCGTCGTTGGAAGGATAGGACACTCCTCCACCAAGTGCTCAAAAGATTGACAAATGGCACACGACATAGCTTGCACTGGTGTTTTAGAAATGACATGCACTTCTCGTATCCAACAGGGCATGCACAACTAGTAATTACTGAAAAAACAAAGAAAACAAAAGAAAAACAATTCTAGAAAGAAAAAATTAAGGTTAAATAAAAACTATTTTAAAATAAGCTAAAAAAAACAGAGATAAATAAAAAGAAATAAAATAAAAAGTTAGTAAAGGAAAAGAAAAATCACCAAACTTGTGATGAAGATCACAAGTATTCTAAAAAGATAACATCACTGTGAAGTGGCACCATCCCCGGCAACGGCGCCATTTGATTCGTGCCCAGCTGGTGTCTTCTAATTCAGTCCTCAGACAGGAGTAATCAACAAAATTTATAGCCTATTTCACCATGTATTAGGATAGCCTTGGCTAGCATAGCATAGTGGCTCTAGGATCGTTCACTAGGATAGGTTTTCATTTCACACCTGATATTAGTTTAAAGAATTGGATTGGTGTTTTTTCTTTACTAAGTTAGCTTTAAAAGAAAACATAAACTTTGATTTGGAAAGGTTGGTTTTAAACTAACAAAAAATAGTAACTGAGTTTAATTACAAAGAAAATGGTCTCTTGGATTTTCAGGTAGCTAAGTTCAGGTCCCTTATACAAAAATGGAGAATTCCGGATCTTTCCTTGCATTGGGGATTTAACCTATAGTTATCCTCCCAACCGGTGTGTTACAGTTGCTTCCTATTAATGCTTTCAACGCTAATTTCCTCTCATTGATGCATCTTGCGATGGCTCGTACCTCTCACCTAGTATTTGCCATTCAAGGTGATCCTTAACCTTGGAATACCCTTCACAAGCTCGCAAGAGATAACTAATGGATGTCTCCTTGGAGTCCAAAAGCTTACCAAGTGTTGGTTATTCTAGAAAATCCTACCTTTAAACCACCTACCAGAGGCTCGCAAGATAAACTAGTGTAACTCAATGGATGGAGTCCACTTGCCTTACCAAGTGTTGACCCAGGTGATTTTAAGGCGTTTTAAGTTAACTAAAAATATAAAAACCATTAACGGGTCACAACTTCCTCTTCATTAAAAACTGAAACAAGGAAAACTCTTACCTTTGTATTCAGGTCCCTTACCTAGCTTCCTTCAATCCAAGAAACAAAAAGAGCCTAGCCACTCATCCTCGAGGCCTTCGAGAAGGTTTGGCTAGAAAGAAAATGAAAACAAAATGTGAAGGAAAAAACAGAGCAAGTGCTCTGTAGATATATTTCTTACTATCCTCCTTCGTCTATTACATTACATCCCTCTTTTTTCTTTACATGATATCAAAGATATATATAGAAGATATTTTCTAAGAAATATCGAGAGAGATATTTTTAACCTCTCTTTAGATATCCTAAATATCCCAGAAATATCTTTAGCTGATTACAAGGAGAGAACTGATAATTTATACCAAATATCTTAAGGTAAAAAGATCTAAAAGAGGTAGTGTAAAATATCTAGCTATTATATTTTCGCATGGGAGACAGGTGGTGCGAAAGATTTTGCATCGGAGAAATTCAGTGCGGAAATTTTCACATTGGGAAAGTGTGCTTTGAAAATTTTCGCACTGAGAAATGTCAGTGCGAAGTCAATGTGAAGTCAATGTGGAAATTTTCGCATCAGGAAATGTCAATGCGAAATTCCTCCTCAACTTTGTGCAGTCGTCTTCAAACGGCCATAACTTCCTCGGTTCAGCTCCAAATTGCACACCGTTTAAAGCGTTGGACTCCTGAATTCCCGATCTTCGAAATGATATATAGAATGTAAGAATTGGACTCCAAAAAGTGCTCCAAATTTTCCTTGCAACTTCTGTCCTTTGAATTTCGCATAGCATGTGAAGATTTTGCATCAGCATGCAAAATTGCTTTATGATGGATTTCTCTCTCTAATCCTCTTCCTTGCATCTCTTGATTGGCTTGGAAACTCATTCCCAAGGGTTGCACAAAGTTCTCCCTCATTCTTGGCTTTCTTCAATGATCAAAAAGCTATCAAAAACACCAAAACTAGCCAAAAATTGATTAACAACAAATGCAAAGGTCCTTAATGTGCCAATTGAGTTAAAAGGTATTAATTACTACTCAAAAGTGTTTAAAAGAGTTTATAACAAGATATAAAAGAGCACTTTTTGAGTAGTAATCAACGGGATGCGGTCTCCATGATTGAAATCACCTGAAACATATGGGACACGATTGCAATGACCGAAATCACTTGAAACATAAAAAGGACGAGGCGCGGTCCCCATGACTGAAATCACCTAAAACATATAGGATGCAATTGCAATGACCGAAATCACTTGAAACATAAAAATGATGGGACACGGTCGCCATGACCGAAATCACCTAGAAGCAAATGGGACACGATCGCAATGAGCGAAATCACCTAAAACAGACGGGATGCAGTCGTAATGACCAAAGTCACCAAACTAAGGAAAAGACAAAGATGTGACCAATCGTATAGGTGCGATGTACGCTGAAAACTCAAACTTAACACAGGGTAAATGACTAATCGATATGGGTGCGGTCCCAAAAACTCAAACTAAACACAGACTGGTGGGAAGATGGTTGATCGATATAGGTGCGACCCCAAACTCTAATTGAACTAACAATATGAATGACCAATCGATATAGGTGTGGTCCCAAAAACTCAAATTGAACTCAAATTGACAAGAAGATGGTTGATCGATATGGGTGCGGCCCCAAAAACTCAAATTGAACTCAAACTAACCAGATAAATGACCGATCGATATAGATACGGTCCCAAAAATGCAAACTAACTCAAACTGATAGGAATATGGTCGATCATTAAAGGTGCAACCCTGACTCAAACTAACAAGAAGATGGCCGATCGATATGGGTGCAGCCCCAAAAACTAAAATTGAACTCAAACTGACCAGACAAATAACCAATCGATATAGGTACGGTCCCAAAAATACAAACTAAACTCAGACTGACATGAAGATGGTCGATCGATAAAAATGCGACCCTGACTTAAACTGAACTGACATGATGGTGATCTGATCAAGTGGCCCAAAGCCAAAGGATAACCAGGATAACGATGCAAGCAAACTTGACAGGAGGGGATATGCCCCAGTGTGACAACTCATAAGGATCGACACCTAGGTCAAAAGATAATGAAGCATGTGAAAGGTCTAATGATCCTAGGGAAGGAGGGTATGCCCCAGTATGCAACTCGCAGGAGTTAACAACTAGATCAAAAGGTGAATGAAAGTCTGTTGAAAGGTCTGGTGCTCTCAAAGAAGAGGGTATGCCCAGCATGTGGCGATGAACAAATTGAAATACAAAATGCTCCAAAACTACTGTGTTCTAAAATATGCTTATCCATCATGTAATGAAAATGTCTAATCTCAAATAGGTAATTCCAAACAGGGCCATGCATCGTGATACCATGCTAACAAAACAAAACTAATTGATGAATAAAAACAAATAATGACCAGTGCTCAAAATGCAAAGAGCAAGCAAATCAACACTCAACATGCCAATTGTCAAAATGAAAACATCATCACTAATAAATCAACAATCTGTCAGGCCCTGTTATCATGGAAGATGTTGAACCTAAAGTTCAAAAGATGTATGAAAGCACAACCAAAGAAATTGAGGACTGATCTATATCTTCTCCTAATCGAGATAGGAGTGTGAAGTCATGTGTCATGGTGAGATGTGTGGGATAAAAGAAGGTAATGATCAAGATCTGGTAAGATAGAAAGCACAAAAGTATCAAAGGTGAAATGTCTGAGTATGAAATGAAAGCTAGGTAGGTATCCAAGATCATCCAAGTATGCCAAGAAGACTAAACCCAATGTATCAATAGCTCCATAATCCATCAAAAGTAGCAATCATAAACAGATGCTCCAATGAGGATGAAATGAAACAATCCGATAATCTCCATATCACCCGTTAGATGCTCCAATGTAAAGAATCAATATGATATCTCTCCAAAAGATGGATATGCCCCACTGTAAAGGATCTGATAAGGTGGCTATAATCCAATGAAAAATGCTATCCATCCCGGCTATGCCCCAGTATAAAGTAGTGTATCCTAGTCAACAACTGCTGAGGAGGACCATGCGTAGTGTACGTCAACAAATCAATCAATCTCTACTCCTGATGCTAAAAATGGAAACATCTCAACATAATCCATATGAATCAAAATTCCCGTGCTCTATGAATATGAATGAAGTGGCTATGCCCCAGTATAAACCATCTAAAGTGTCTATGCTCCAAGATAAATCAAAGTCCATCGCCAATGAGAGGGCGATGTCTCAACATGTGCAATCTCTAAAGCAACTGTGTCTCAAAATGAACCATCATCTCAAAAATCGATCATCAATGAGTGGAGT
The DNA here is from genome assembly GCF_004353265.1 of Vitis riparia. NCBI lineage: Eukaryota > Viridiplantae > Streptophyta > Magnoliopsida > Vitales > Vitaceae > Vitis > Vitis riparia. The sequence continues at coordinate 12,439,360 of NC_048446.1, read as the reverse complement.
GTGTCCCAATGTAGAATATCGAGTAGAGTGACTGTATCTCCAATAAAAGCGTTCTCTGAAATGGTTATGTCCCAGTGTAAGGAATCATCCTGAAAGAAACTGTCATCGATGAGCAGGGTATGCCCTAGTGTAGATCACATTACCTCTGAAAATCCACCACTGATAAGAGGGGTATGCCCTAGTGTAATCCATTACCTCAACTCCTCATCCATCATGCTCCAAGAAATAATCTCCAACCAATCTCAAGTACTGCCCATGTGTGAGTTGTCAAGCACAACGTGAAGTCATGGCCTCAAGGTGGTTTTAAGACACGAGATGTAACGTATGTTGAGGTAATAGGGTGAAAGAAATGAAAGGAAACTAGGCTCAAAGATCCCAATGATATAATCCTCATACCCCTCATGCATGAGACGCAGTGCGTAGAAAACATCATGAGTCACGGACCTAAGGATTCCTACATGGAAAATGATAATAAATGAACGACATATCGAATGAGCAAGAATAAAGTGTGGATGCTAAACCCAAGTTAAACATCAAGCATGATGAAAAAATAAAGAAACCCGATGAGGTAGAGTGAAATGGAGGAATAAAATAAAGATAGAAGAAGACAAAAAAATAGAAAAGTGAGTGATGGTCAACCTGTATTAAAGCATGGAGATAAGTCACATAAAAATGGATGTAATGACAAATAGGGCTAGGATCCAAAAATCCTAAAGAAAGGTCACTCGTCTCTCTCATAAAAATCGAATGGGTGACTCATACTCTCACCCAAAATATATACCAAGATAGAATCCTAGAAAGAAGCTCTCATACGAACTCTCTCTAACACATAAACTCAATGAAACAAACTAGCACATCCATACATGTGCTCAATGGAAAACGGTATAATGAATAATGCACTTTTTTTTTTTTTTTGCACATACTCTGATTAATAATGAATGACCTCCCATGAAAATACATACCCAAATGATCAACCCCTTTCCACACACAGATGTAACATGAATTCTCACTAATAGGACAATTTCTCAAACTGAGATCTCTAAACCACTACCCATGGGGTGAACGGAGGAAAAGAACATGACAGTCCTCCATGTAGTGACGTGTGAAAAACCACCACTGAAGATGAAGCAAGGATAATGTTGAGTAGGCAATGATAAGAGAAAAGACAGAGAATGAATATCAAATGTGGTGATATGTGATGCTGGAAAAAGAGACGAGATGATGTCAAAATGGAAAATATCACAATGAAGAGTGAGAGATGAGGCCTGAATACGTATGTCAGGTCTAGAACTCATGACGTATCTAATCAAAACATGCAAGCACTAGAGGGTCCCTAACCCGATGTAATAGGTAAATGAGACGATGAAAGAAAAGGTTATGGTGCTCTCGTGAGGCTCAATGGGCTAGCAACGGGTAACTCTATACGTAAGGGTGATAGGGTGAATGGACTCATGAAATGATGGTCACCCATCCTTTGACTACTACCTCAAACATTGTACTTTCAAAATCTCACATGGTCAATACTAAAAACTAGCATCTATTAAACATAGATATGTCAACTCATTTGAAATCATGTGAAAGCTCCTACCCCAGATGCTCTGTGATGATCATCAATGTCATCTGAAAATCAGCTCACTCTATCAGCTGCACTTGCTAGTGCTAAGTTCAAGTCAACCACTTCTTGTAACTATTTTTGCAACTCCTTAGCATCATACTCAAGTTGGAATTTGTAAAGACATGTTCTTCCCTTGCTCTCCTGATTGCTTTCTCTTTCCCAAGGCTTTCTGTTCTCTAAACCGGATGAAGTATTCGGCCCATCTCTAAAAGAAGAAAATGAATGATGGGAACCACCTTTCCCGTTCTTCCATAGATACCTATGAATCGAACTTGACAAGTTGATGGGGAAAAAAAACGTCAGCCTAGGAACGAGAAGCACAAGGGTCATCTTCTACAACTTAGGCTTTTAGACAGAGCATCTTGTGTTGGAATCATAGGATGAATGGATCCACTACAAACCCCAACTTTCTTATTTTTCTCATACATAACTGTAGAAACTGCGGGTAGCTGTAGGGTTTTGATACGAAGCCAAAGAGAACCTCTCCACTCTCAACTCTCTCCTCTGCACTCTGCACTCTCACTCTCATTCCCACTCACTCGTAGGTCAATAAGCTTTTTTCCTTATCAACACCAACCACCTCCACCTTGCTCTATTTTTTTCTTTCTCTCTGTTTTCACCCTCATAGTTGATACCACCCCCCGTACTACACCATAGCTACCCTTGAAAACTCCTCCAAACCTTTGTTTTTCTTTTCAACCAACGATCCCACTTTTCTTTTTTTTAAAAATTCAGTTTTTTTTTTTTTTTTTTATCCATTCGAAAAACCCCTAAACTAACCATTTTTCCAAGCATCAATTTTCAACCTTCTTTTTTTCAAAAATTCATTTTCCCATGTACTCCACTAGTTCCCATGTAGTCCCTCATTTTCCTTGCCTCTCCATTTTTTTTTTGTTTAAGTAAACAAAATAAAATAAACATTTAAAAAAAAGAAATGAAAATAAAATAAAAAATAAAAACATAAAGTAAATAAACAAATAATAATAATAATAATAATAATAATAATAATAATAAAAAATAAATAAATAAATAAAAATTACCTTACCTAAATTCAAGTTAAAATGAATATGTATCTAAATTAACTAATTTGAAGTGCACCTACAATGCAACCAAGTGGACTAAGTTAAACTGTAACTAAGAGGACTGGACCGATCTGAAGTGTGACTAAGTGAGTTTGTGTAAAAGATGTCTAAGTGTGCCTAAGTGGGTCTAAGTGTGTCCAAATGGGCCATATGTGCCTAATGGGCCCTGGCTAATAGGCTTAAACTAGGCGTGAAAAGTAGCCAAGTTCATAGTGAGAGTTCTGATGAGCCCCTTTACAAAAGGGTCCCCAAAGATGGCTTAGAAAATAAGTTGTATGAGTATCAATGGGTTACCAATGAACGATCACAAGGTAAAAGGGAAACACAGGGTAGAAACTAGCATTACATGTGCTAAGAGGACAAAATGGAGGGTCTATAGATTGGCTCTTCATTCTCAGTCTGGATTTACCATCTTAGGTCAGAATAGAGGGTAGATTGGTTCACACTCTTGTGAGATCAGACATGGATCGACAGTCCGTCACAGTTAACCAGTTCATAGTCACCATGGCTTCCATTCGAAGGCCTTGACTAGTCTTAGATAAAAGATGGGTAGTTAGTAGAGTAGATAACTTATAACTCATGACGAGTGCCTCATGATTCACTACTGCCTCTACCACCACCACTAGCACTCGATTAGATAGTGCCATAGGCCTCTTCTTATCATTACACGATCATTCCGAGGTCGCCTCACTTGTAGTAGTATAGACCATAGTCCCTGAGGATACTCACGCACACATGGATTGTATTGAGCAGCGTATCAGGTAGTTGAGAGTATCTAACAATTCAATTGTTTGGGATGATCTTGATGGTATACCAATGGCCAGCCTACTAGCCAAGTTCATGATGTTTAACATTGAGAGTTACACGGGCGTTGGTTGTTCTTGCATTCATCTTCGACTCTACAGTATTGTGATGATGGCACATGGGTTAGATGAGTTGCAGATGATCGCCCTATTCCCATTATCTCTGAGTGGTGCAACTCAACATTGGTTCGCATCTTTGGAGTCCTCACGATGCAAGACATGGGATGACCTAGCTCAGGAATTTTTGCAACAATTTTCATTTAACATTGTCTTAGATGTGCTGAGGAGAAAGTTAGAGGCTTTGAGACAGATATCAAACAAGTCCATTTCTTCCTTCATCTCTCGTTGGCGAGGAAAAATAGCAAAGATTGTTGATAAACCATAAGAAAGAGATTAGATACAGATGATTTTGAGGAGTCTGTAGCCCAGGATTGCTAGACACGTGGTCGGAGTTCTTTTTGCAGACTTTGGATCTTTGTTTTTAGCCTTATATGATGTAGAGGATGAGGTTTCAAGAGAATTATGGTCTGATTATTCCCCTATTGATACTAAGAGAAAGAAACTAGCTGGAAAATAGAGGTTAGCTGATGTGGGCACTATTATTTCTACTAGTTAGAGGCCTCCTAGGTATCATCAACCTGTTTCACAGCTTATTGGGACTTACCATTTTTATTCACCTTACTAGTATAGGCCACAGGCACCTCATCATCCGTATGATCAGACTTACCTGTCTCCCACACATCTACAACCATGCTATGTGGCACAGATCACAAAGAGACCTCTAACTTTATACCTTAGAGTTAAAGCTCGCTCATTTTGCTTTAAGAACGCCTAGACAATTTTCATAATTGGGTATGCCATTGAGATAGGCTCTTCAAAAGCTCATAGATGTTGGATTATTGACACTTCTTGCTCCTAGGCCATTGCCTCAGCTTATTCCGTCACAGTTTATGATGGATCTACATTGTGCATATCATTAGGGGCCAGGGCATGAGACCGATCGTTGTACTACTTTGAGGTATGCCATCCAAGACTTCATAAATCAAGGTGTGGTTCACTTGGGTCAGCCAAGTCACTAACCCTCTACTAGCTTATACTTCACATATAGTCCTTTCTCGAACCAGCGGCATACATTTCATGGATTTCACTGAGCCTGGTGATCACATTCACATTATGAGTTGGGATGATTCTAAGCTAGAACCTATAGTAGTGGATATGAACTGTGAGGTTGATGAAGTGATCTTAGACCCACAGACATTGGCACCACTTAGGCTTGTTCTTGACATGCCACCAGTGTTGTTGACTATCGTTGGGTTGTTGATTCTCCCATGCTATAACATTTAGTCTCCATTTATATTGAGTCCAGATCCCGATGAGACGGTTACTCAGGATTTTCAGTATGTTATCCATGGAGGTAAGGTAGTACAACAGCAGCCTCCTACGGTTGCTAGACCTTTAGAGAGTGATGTCACTTGAGAGAAGATCATATAAGTGGACGATGAGATTTTGAGGCAGCTCTAAAGCATTTAGGCCCGTATCTCTATTTAGAGTCTTTTGGCATAATTTACATCCCACTAGGAGGCACTTCTCAGGGTGTTGAGTTAGATACGAGTTGTGACATCTACCTCTCCTGAGGGATTGATACATATGTTGACAGCTAATAGGGCCACATACATCGTTTTTTCTATTGATAATATACCCTTTGAGGGTTCTGACCATACTTTACCTCTCTATATTTTTGTTGGTTGTTCCAGGCATCGAGTTCCATATATCATTTTGGACACTGGATTTTCCTTGAACATTTGCTCGCTAGCTACTAAAGTCGCTTTTGGTTTCGGACCTTCAAACTTTGAGCCAGTTTCTCAAACAATTCAAGCCTTTGATAGTATATGCAGAGAGGTTTTGGGTACGTTAACAATGGACTTGTAGATAGGCTTGATCACATTTCCCACTCTATTTTAGATTTTAAGGATCCCTATAAAATTTAACTTGTTATTGGGCAGGCCTTGGATCTATAGAACAGGAACTATACCATATTCCCTTCATCAGAAAGTGGAATTTATACATGAGGATAAAGTCATTATTGTATAGTCTACTAGAGACACTTATTTTACTTTAGAGCCAGTATTAGAGATTAGTCATGGCGACGACTACCTATTTATGACTGGTTTCACCTTTGATGAGATACAGACTATGGAGGTTGAGCAATTCTATAGAGATTATGTGGTGCTCCCTTTTGATGAGCATGGTAGTACAATGGTCTTACACATGATGAGATCTATGCATTTCTTACTTGGTTTGAGTTTAAGGTATCGTCAGCATGGCCTCGAAGAGTTCATTGCCATAGTTGATCATGATACTCCTTTTGGTCTTGGTTTTGTTCTTATAGAGGCTGATTACAGATACATGGCGCTTCTACACAATGAGAGACTTAGAGCTCGTTTGCTCTACATGCCATTTGACTATCTTATTCAACCATACAGGATGAACTTAGCAAATTAATTTGTAAGGGCACTAAAGGCACAGATGCATTCAGAGAAGATTACCGGTAGATTTAGTGTTGATCAGGAGACTGAGCTTCAATGTCTAGTTCATCAGTTGCAGCTGAGTGACGAAGCTCCTAGTACTTCCACTTCTATGTTGGTCACCCCTTCCTCTCCAAATAGTTCGATCCTACTGACACTTTATTTCCCATAGGAGACTAATGAGCATGGGGCATCTGTTGAGAGTGCAAACATGATAGATGAGGCTATTCTGCATGATGAGTATAGTGATAAAATGCTTGTAGTAGACATGAGTCAGATTACTGATGATGTTCAATTGGAGACTGTTTCTCCACTCGATTTGTTTGGGGTGCTGCTATTGGTTAAGAATGTTCAACTTATCCCTACTCCTGGGCTACTTACTGATGTTGTTCATGATGATGATGTATTTGAGGGCATTATTAGCCCAATTATGGTAGAGTCTGAGCATGTGGACCCACCATTTTCTTTTGATGTACTATTGAGATTTGTATCATGTTCTGATGATGTACTAGCTTTTTCTTCATATATTGATATGAGTTTTTTTTAGTATTTGCCTGTCTCTTGTGATATCACTTTATTTGCACCCTATTCACCCACATCATAAATATTTGATATAGATGATGAGATTTCACCACATGATTAAGATGAAGACTCTTTTTCTACTTATGAGTTGAGCCCCATTGATCAAAGAGTTTCACCCGCTACAAGAGACATTGAGAGTGTTGATTTTAGTATAGCAAACTAGCTTAGAGAGCTGAGGATTGGATTAAATTTATCTATAGATGAGAATGATAGCCTCGTCCAGCTACTTAGATCACATTTGGAGTTTTTGCATGGTCTTATGAGGACATGTCAAGCCTTGATCTTTCTATAGTTCAACATTGTTTACCATTTTTGCCCCATGCCAGACCGGTTAAGCAGAAATTGAGATGATTGCATCCTCATTGGAGTTTGCAAGTGAAGGATGAGATTCAGAAGCAGCTTAGTGTGGGATCTTATTAGTGATTGAGTATTCTGAGTGGTTGGCCAATGTCATCCCTAAAAAGAATGGAAAAGTGAGAGTTTGTGTTGATTTTCGAGATATCAACAAGGTCAATCCTAAAGATGACTTTCCTCTTCCTCACATTGACATGTTAGTTGACAATACAACAAGTCATTCGACGTTGTCTTTTATAGACGAGTTTTCTGAGTATAATCAAATTCTGATGGCTCCAATGGACATGAAGCAGACTTCCTTTATCACTGAGTGGGGTATTTATTGCTACAAATTAATGTCGTTTGGGTTGAAGAATGCAAGAGCTACCTACTAGAGAGCAGCGACCACCATTTTCCATGATATGATGTACTGGGATGTCGAGATTTATGTGGATGACATGATAGTGAAATATCAAGGTAGAGTAGATCACCAAGCATCTTTGGAGAGATTCTTTGAGAGGATTAAGAAATTTAGATTGCAATTGAATCTTAAGAAGTGCACCTTTGAGTGATTTATGGGATGTTACTAAGATACATGGTCAGTAAGAGAGTCATAGAGGTAGATCTAGATAAGATCATAGCCATCCTTGACATGCTGCACCGAGGACTAAAATAGATATTAGAGACTTCTTGGGTAGACTTTACTATATCAACATATTCATTGCCATATTGACAGACATTTGCGAGCCCATTTTTCGACTCTCGAGGAAAAGTCGGCCTACTATTTAGAATGATCAGTGCCAACGTGCGTTTGAGATGATTAAAGAGTATTTATTATCTCCTCCAGTATTGGTACCTTCTACACCAGGCCACCATTTTCTCTTATACGAATCAATTTTGGATATAGCCTTAGGATGCATGTTGGCTCAACTCAATGATTCAAGAAATGAGCAAGCTATCTATTATTTGAGCAAGAGGATGCTAGACTATGAGACTAGATACGTCATGATTGAACGCTTCTACTTGGCATTGGTTTGGGCTACTTGGAGATTGAGACATTACATAATAGAGTACTCAATGCACTTGATATCTTGTTTGGACCCTTTAAGATATTTGTTTGACAAACCTGCTTTGATTGGTTTACTTATGAGATGGTTGGTACTTTTGACCGAGTTCGATATTCATTATGTCACTTAGAAGTCCATTACAGGGAGCATTGTCGCAAATTACTTAGCATTATTACTAGTTTCCGATGATAGAGCGATTGATGATGACTTTCCAGATGATGATGTCACTGCAATGACTAGTTTGTTAGGTTGGAACATGTACATTGATGATGCGACCAACCATTATGGATACATGATAGGTGTTTTGTTGATATCCCCTTGTGGTGACTATCTTCCAAGATCTGTTCGTTTGATATTCTCTTATCAACATCCTGACACAAACAATATTGTTAAGTATGAGGCATGCATCTTAGAATTAGAGACAACTCTCGAGCTCAGAATTAGATAGATTGAGGTGTTTGGTGACTCCAATCTAGTATTGAGACAGATTCAGGGTCATTAGAAGACTAGAGATGTGAAGCTCATGCCCTATCATGCATACTTAGAGCTACTGGTTGGGAAATTTGACGATTTGAGATATACATATTTGCCTAAAGCATTGAACCGGTTTGTTAATGCCTTAGCTACTCTAGTTTCCATGATTTATATTCTTGTTGATACCATTATTTGCCTTTTACTGATTGAGTCGAGATATATTCTTGCCTACTATTATTTGATTCATGAGACAAAGTTAGATGATGGTTTGCCTTAGTACCATGACATATACTAGTTTCTTAGATTTGACACGTATCTTAAGGTTGCTACAACCAAGGATAGGAGAGCATTGAGACAATTAGCCACCCAATTTATGATTTGTGGGGAAACACTATATAGACGTTTAGTTGATGGCATGTTACTATTATGCTTAGACCATGCCTTTGCTGATCGAGTGATGAGAGAAGTTCACGCGGGTGTATGTGGACTGCATATGGGAAGGCATATGTTAGCCCCTACAATCATGAGGACCAAGTATTTTTAGTTGACCATGGAGACAGGCTATTGCCAGTTTGTTCAGAGATGTCTAGAGTATCAAATGCATGGGGACCTCATTTACATGCCACCCTCAAAGTTACACACACTGACTTCATCATGGCCATTTTCAGTACAGGGTATAGGCATTATTGGAAAGATTTCGTCAAAGTCTTCCAGTGGTCATGAGTTCATCTTGGTTGCCATTGATTACTTCACCAAGTAGGTGGAAGTTGCCTCGTATACAAGATTGACATCGGTTAGAGTTGCTAGTTTTATCATATCACATATTATCTGTCGCTATGGGGTCCCTTATGAGTTGATTTCAGATAGAGGAGTATATTTTAGAGCGAATGTTGACACTTTATTAGATTATCTACATACAGGTCGTAGACTAATGGGGTAGTAGAGGCTATAAATAAGAATATTAAGAGGAGCTTGTGGAGGATGGTTGAGACTTCTCAAGATTGATAAGAGAATCTCCCTTTTCTGTTGTTGGCTTATCGCACTTGTACAAGGGCCACACCATATTCCTTGGTGTATGTGTAGACCCCCATTTATGTCATTCTTTGCTACAGCTGATTTTGCCACGTGGAAGAGCCCCAGCGAGCCACGTGTCGCACCCTCAGTGGCCACAGGTGAATCAACCTTGCTTTTTTGAGAACCACTAAGGGAGGGACACTTGTTAGGAGCTGATTGGTTAGGAGGTTGCCAGCTGCATGTGGGAGTGAGTGGAGGCTGGCAGCTCCAGGAGGTCGTCTGGCCGTTGGGGGACAGCTTGTTTTTTTTCTCCCAGCTGCAGGGTAGTGGAGGTGTGGTTGCTGCTGCGGAGGCTGTTAGGAGGGCAAATCCGGGAGAAAAAAAAAAAAGAAAAGAAGAGAAAAAAGGAGAAAGAAGCTTGGGGGGGAGGGGCAGAGATTTTTCTGGAGAGGATTCCTGGAGCTTAGGCTGCTACGGAGAGGAGTTTTGGTGCCAAGGACGGGAGCAGACTGGTTTTGTGGGTGAGTTTGAGAGGAAAATAGAGAGAGAAAGAGTTGTACATGTGAAGAGAAGAAGAAGGTCTGTTGATTCATTAATTTGGTCGATTTCGGAGGAGGATTTAGTGCGTTTGAAACAGAGCAACCCAGAGCCAAGCTGGTCTTGCTAGTAAGGAGGCAACCTACAGGTATGAACATCAGACATTTCATCCTCCATCATTTTCTTATCATCTTGATTATTGAATGTTAATCGTTGTTAAGTCATTTCTGTTGATTCCTGAATGTTGATTGCTGATTGATGTTCGAGGAGCCTAGTTTTAACTCGCATTTAAACTCCTGATGTTTTAACTCTAGTTAGAAGCATTAGTTTATTGATTTGGTGTGGAATGCTTGTTTTCGTTGAACTTAGTCCTCTGTATACATGCTCTGTTCTTGAGTTTTCCCTTGTTTCATTGATCCCACCTGTTAAGAGCCCATGGATGTTACCTGAAGTAGGGCTCTGTACAGTCATGCGTCTCATGTCCTCCTATTTGCTCAACCCTCGATGTTCACTCTGATTGTTGTCATTCGCTGTTTATTTCCTATTATTTGTGCCGTGGTTGGTTGTTTGATCTGGGGGTTAGAAAGAAATGTATGAAGCCATGCTTATGGTGACTGCTGCTGCTGAGGAGAAACCAAGTATATGAGCCTTTGGATGCTGGGGAGGAGATGAAAATCACTACTCTGAAATCACGTTTCGAAGTCATCAGCATTTCTTTGAGGGATTGCAGCCAGCTTCAAGGTACTCTGTTTAAGGAAGTTTGATTATCGAATCTGGATAAATTCTGGATATGCTGTGAAATATGCGAAGAATGGTTCCAAGGGAAATAAATGAAAATGGAGCTTAAGATGAGGGAAATCAAGCACGATCCAGTGCGGCAGCAAGAGCTTGCAGCCTATTTCACTCACTGCAACCTTCAAATGCCTCACTTAAGGCTTGCGTTGCTGAATGCGATGCCTGTTCGCCACAAGGCTAAGAACCTCAGTATAGCTGCTAACTTTGCAAGGAGGCTCCTAGAGACAAACCCCACTAGACAGAACCAAGCTAAGAGGTCCAGCATAACGGACAGTGGTCAGATGTGAGTAACCAAGTGGAACCCTCTGCATGAGAGTCATTACAAGCCATCAGGCCTTTGCAAGCTCCCCATTTAACAGATTGAAGGAGTGCTCCATTACTTTTGATGCTTTAAAGTGGGTTGATTGAGGAATTGAAAATTAAAGAAATAAAGCAAGCAATTGAATGACGCCGGCGGCTTGCCGCCGGCGGCGAAACGTCTCCACCACCACCACAGCGACCAGCTTCAGCGGCATCAGCAGGAACCTGTGGCATTTAATTTATCATAAGCAGGAATTACTAGGCGTTCTAATGTTAGTTCCAATCATCCAACATCTAGGCCTCTGACATTTAGTGATTCCTTGGACTTGAGGTCAGACATAGCTGTAGCAGTCAATGCAAATGCAACCCAGATTGCTCCCCAGAGCCAGTCTCATGTACTATATATTCTTGGCTTGGCAAGAAATATGCGTCATTTTCCTTGGAGTGGAGCTTCCAATTCAAGAGCTGGCAGTTCATCACTTTCATTCAACTTTTTTAAGGAGAGGAGTTGCTCCAGAGTCTATTGACGCCCTACCAACATGCAAATTTAAGTTAAAGAAAAATAGAGATGTTGATGACCAGAAAGTCAACTCAGGAGCTCCCAAATTGAGGCCACAACCCAGCTGCAGGCTGGGAGTTTGCCTTTGTTACAGTTCCGGGCTCTAGTGAAACTACAGTTGCAGAGAGTACATAAGCTGCGGGAAAGTTCACTATTTCTAGTGCTGATGACATCCTCAAAGCTATCTTAATCACTGTTTCTAGTGTCGATGACATCCTCAAAGCTATCTGAGTCCTTGAATTTTGCATACCTCAAGGGAGAAGTTAATTTGACTGCCCTTGAAAGACTGATGGCAAGGTGTCCTAATCTCAAGAGTTTGAGGTTGAACCGTGCGGTGCCCCTTGATGCACTCCAAAGAATTTTTGCGCATGCACCTCAACTTGTGGACTTAGACACTGGTTCTTATGTTCATGATCCAGATGCTGAGACTGTCATCAAACTTATAAGTACCTTCCAGAAGTGTAAATCAATTAGGAGCATGTCAGGTTTTCTGGAAGTTGCTCCTCTATGCCCGCCAGCTATTTACCCCATTTGCTCAAATCTAACCTCCTTGAACCTGAGTTATGCTCCGGGGATGCATGGAGATGAGCTGATAAAGCTAATCCGCCACTACAAGAAACTTCGGCGACTGTGGATATTAGATGGCAATGGTGGACACAGAGAAAGAAACTTGATCACCATCTTGGCAAATTGCTGAGGGACTTGGAAGATTTATGGTTTGGTCCCTGAGGATACTTGCTTTTGGGGGAATGTTTGGACTGTGAACGCCTGGATTTGATACATAAGAAGCTGGTGCAGGATCTGAAATCTGCTTCTTCACTGTAAGTCTTGGAAATGGCCAGTGTACCCAAAATAGAACCAATGAGAATCAGGCTCAGTTTTGGTTGAAGCGCCAGTAGCAGTTCTTCCTTGGTGTCCTATTCGTGGACTTTTCACTCAAGAGCCTTATCAGGTATGGGGATTGCCATCTCATGGAAATGGTCCTACCTTCAGCAATCAATTAAATCTCCTCCCCCCTCTCAATGGCTTCCGCCTCAGGAGTTTCCATGTTCTTGAGCTCCATCACTTGCTCCTTCAAGAAAAACCAGGTTCCCATCTCCAGTCTCAAATCAGTGTCTATGCTAATTAAAGGGAAAAGCTTCCAATCTCCAAGGCTGCGGACAGGGCCCTCCCGCCTTCGTGTTTCCTGTGCAGCCAAACCGGAGACAGTGAATAAGGTGTGCGACATTGTGAGGAAATAGCTTGCACTGCCAGCTGACTCTGAGGTCATTGGAGAGTCAAAGTTTGCAACACTTGGAGCTGATTCTCTGGATACTGTTGAGATTGTGATGGGCCTTGAAGAGGAATTTGGGATCAGTGTTGAAGAAGAAAGTGCCCCAAGGTATTGCCACTGTTCAAGATGCCGCGGATCTCATTGAACAGTTCATTGCAAATAAGTGAGATAAAATATGGCGGCAAAACGCCTTACAGTGTCTCATTTGCTTGTCATCAAAGTTAAATTTGGTTTAAGTTATGTGGAAAGTATCACAATGCTACTGGAGCAATCATCTTGTTTTTTTTTTTATCATATGGGATCTTTCTTCTTTGGTGGACTTTCAATCACGATCAGTGTAGCCAGAGTGGTATATGCTCTGTCAAGAGATGAAGGGATTCCTTTTTCATCCATATGGCGAAAAGTCCACCCAAAGCATAAGGTTCCTTCAAATGCAGTGTGGCTTTGTGCAGTCATCTGCATTCTTCCTGGGCTCCCAATTTTGAAAGTCAATGTGGTCTTTACGGCTATAACTAATATGTACAATTGGATAGGTGAGTAGTTATGCAGTTCCAATCTTTGCAAGAATGGTGATGGCTGAGAAGAACTTCAAACCAGGGCACTTTTATTTGGCAGAGTGAGAAGACCAGTTTGCTTGATAGCCTTTCTATGGATTCGTTACACATGCCGTGTCTTCCTTTGCCTACTTTTTACTCGATTACTTGGGCTGCTTTCAATTATGCCTCGGTGGCATTAGGTGTGGGTTTAAGCCTCATAATGCTTTGGTGGATGTTGGATGCAAGGAAATGGTTTAGAGATCAAATCATAGAGGGTAAAGCTGGAATTGCACCTACAGTTGAAGAATTGGCTAGAGCCAAGGCTGATTTGCAACATGCGTCAGTTTAAAAGGAAGAAATTGAGGGTGTGAAACAGGACTTGCAACGAGCCAGAGCTGCCATGAGTATGAGAAGAATGGATATGCAGAGAATTACCAGCATGGTCAGCTGATGGAGAATAACCTGATCTCAATGGCCAGGGAGTTGGAAAAACTTCGTGCAGAGTTTGCTAATGCTGATAAAGGAGCCAGTGCTGCTGCTTCTGGTGGGAATCCAGGTTATAGTGGAAACTATGGCAACCCTGAAACTGGATATGCAGCAAATTCTTATCTTACAAACTATGGCATGAATCCGATACTGGCAAGCGCAGAAAGTTTTCCTCAATACGAACCTGGACCTGGTTCCTGGGGCGCATACAATAAACAGCAGCTCTCTTAGTCTTGGTTGATGGTTATGTGGCATTGTTTGTTCGGATGCTTGGGCTAGATAATGATCCTCTTGATAGGGAATGGGTAGTAGTAGCATTATGGAAATGTTCACTTGGGAAAAGACCTAAATATGCGAGGGGAACCTGCCCCTCAGAGCGTCATGGTGGTGAGGTTCAATGCAACCTTTTCTGGGTTGCAAAAGGCGGAGAAACTACACAATGTGTATGCTGAAAATCAACATGGAGAGCTGAGTTCCAGCAGATCAATCTCAATAATGGCAAAACAAGCAGCACCTTGGTATAATATTCAGCAGTCCATCTGGTACTGATTGCAGCCGAAGTTCTTCAACGCTTCCAGAAATACATAGAAATCTTGTTACAGATAATCAATGGCACACCCTTCACACTGTTTGCCTGGATCTACTAAATTCCCCAGAGATTTGGGACACCCAGTGAGTTGGAATTCAGGTCTTTAAGGTTGGGATGTTAATGCAAGGGAAGGATGGTCGCTATGCTTCAGTTTTCCAGCAACATCAGCAGAGGATTGAGTTATTCATGCGCTCATGCTTGGGAAAAGGGTATTAGGGATATTCAGAAAACTCCGGGAGGTCATTTCATCATTAATGTCTTCCTGGAAAAGGCAGAAGCAAAAGTGCAGGAGGCTTAGAGCTTTGGATAACGGAGGAGCTGAGTCCAGCAAAATTGATGCTGCCCAGGCTTCAATAAGAAAGTTGCTGACAAAAATTAATGTTGTATCAGAGCTGTTGATGCGATCTCAGGCAGGATACACAAGTTGAGGGATGAAGAGTTGCAGCCCCTACTCACCGAATTGATTCATGGATTGATCAGAATGTGGAAGTCCATGCTCAAGTGTCATCAGAAGCAGTTCCAAGCCATATTAGAGAGTAAAACTCGCACTCTGAAAGCACGAATAGGTTTTAGAAGAGATTTGATTTTGAGAGCAACTGTAGAACTCGAAATGGAGCTCCTGAATTGGTGCACCCGTTTTAACAATTGGGTTAATATCCAAAAGAGCTATGTTGAGTCCTTGAATGAGTGGCTATTGAGGTGCCTTCTTCATGTACCTGAAGAAACGGATGATGGAATTGTCCCTTCTCTCCAGGCCGGATTGGAGCTCCAGCAATCTTCGTAATGTGTCATGATTGGTACCAATCCATGGAAAGAATTTCAGAAGCTGCAGTAGCAGATGCCTTGCAAGATTTCGCAATGAAATTGCACCAGTTACGGGACAGGCAAGATGGGGAGCAAGTTCAAAGGCTCAAAGCAGATTACCTTTCAAAGGATTTTCAGACGAAGCTAAAAACACTTCGCATGGAGATGAAGAGAATTGACCATGTGCAAGATGCATTGTCAGAGAAAACAGCGGTCTCAATTGCTGCCTCTGAAAGCGGAATTTCACCACTGGATGATCTGAGGGTGGATTTGGATTCAATGAGA